>NC_051084.1:77112774-77412774 GCF_004664715.2 Peromyscus leucopus | reverse complement strand
TGTAAGGGTCCAGGGAAGAAAAATGTGTTTTTTAAAGAAATTCCCAAACTGTCACTCTGTGAAGTAACCCAGTATTTCAACTTAAAGCTGAAGACTGTTTTAAACAAGGGGTAATTATTCCAGCAGAAAGTGAGCATAAATATCAGTAGTCAAAAAAAAAAAAACCTATAAAAAGACAAGGTTAAAATTTAAAAAAAATTAAAGTACTTATCTGTAATGTTTGACTTTTGAAGTCCATGAGGAAAGAACAAGAAATATTAAATATTATAGAAAAATTCAAAAGAAACCAATGAAAAAATTAAATGTTCTTTTACGAACGCTTACAAACACCAGACCCTTCTCATCATTACTATCAATTTTCAATATTTTTATTCTTAGTTTGGAGATGTTTCCTCTGAGTCTTACAAACACACAAGAATAGAACTGACATTTTATTTGTTTAAGTTTGTGTTCTCTCATCTTAAGGGTTTTCTTTTTTATGTCTAATTACAGTATAAAGTTGTCAACATCAAATAGAGTCCTTCCTCCTCAAGCCACACATCTTGGAGCTTGGCTTTCCACCTGCGGGGTCTTCTTTGGTAAGTGTTTCTTCTTGGTGCCTTCATTTTTCCTAAACTCTTATTAATAGTTGAGATGGGTTTTTTAATTTTTTTTTCAAGACAGGGTTTCTCTGTGTAGCTTTGTGCCTTTCCTGGAACTCACTCTGTAGACCAGGCTGGCCTCAAACTCACAGAGATCTGCTTGGCTTTGCCTCCTGAGTGCTGGGATTAAAGGTGTGAGCCACCACGGCCTGGCTAAGTGAGAAGGATTTATTTTAAATTAAGATGAAATAACCTAATAAATTAAAATGTTGCCTTATATTCTGAACATAGTGTTATTCATTGGATCAAGTGTTTGTAGTGTCTTATCAATCAAATAAATATATTTCTGTTTTTATCTATAATATATTTATACATATTTATTTATTCATTTTCATGCCTGTGTATTATTTCCACAAACACATTAAACACTCTCAAGTTTTATTTAATTAGCTTAAAATATAATTTGTTTTATTCCTTTTTAAAAATAAGTAAAAAGGAATTCTATTTTTATTCTTTGAGAACACTATACATACAAAAAATCGTGATCTTATTTATTCCTTGCTGCTTCCCCAACTTCTCCTAGATCTGCCTCCTCCAACCTAC
The DNA here is from genome assembly GCF_004664715.2 of Peromyscus leucopus. Taxonomy (NCBI): domain Eukaryota; kingdom Metazoa; phylum Chordata; class Mammalia; order Rodentia; family Cricetidae; genus Peromyscus; species Peromyscus leucopus. Next base: position 77,411,590 of record NC_051084.1, on the reverse strand, counting down.
CCTTTCATAGCATAGTTTATTTCTCCTTTTTTAATTTTTGAGATTATTATTAAACTACAGTACATCTCCCTTCCCCTTTCTCCCTCCAAACCTTCCCATGTACTCCTCCTTGTTTCCCTTCAAATGCATGGCTTCTTTTTAATTAATTGTTATTGCATGCATAGATGTATATACATGTATATTTTTAAATATAACCTGCTTGGTCCATATAGTGTTACTTGCATGCGTGTTTCAGAGCTGACCATTTGTCACTGTACAACATTGGTGTTCTTTTCCCTGGGGAAGACTACCCTGCCCACTCCCAGCTTCCTTCCGTTACCCTTGGTTCTCTGTACATTTGCCAGGAAGCTCAGTGTGAACTTGAAATCTGGATTTCCCACCTTTGACTCTCAATCCTAGGTTCCAGCTCTGCAGCACTACGCTCACTTCACGTGGTGCTAGGAGCAGAAACCAAGGCCTTGTGCAAAGAGGAGAGCCCTCTCTCCTGAGCCTGCGTCACCTCATTTATTTACATTTTACCCTACTGTAAGCAATTCATTGTTAAGTCCATTTACCCCCAAGTTTGGTCCAGGTCCAGGTGTAATGCATAATCCATCTTCTCCAAAAATTTATGCTGTGGTGATTTATTGCCTACCCTAATAAAGCTTGCCGGAGGATCAGAGGACAGAGGCAGCCACTAGATTAGACATAGAGGCCAGACTGGTGACACACACCCTTAATCCTATCACTCAGGAGGCAGAGATCCATGTGGATCTCTGTGAGCTAAAGGCCACACTATAAACAGAGACAGGCAGTGGAGGCATATGCCTTTAATCCCAGTACTGAGAAGCACTCATGCCTTTAATCCCAAGAAGTGACATGGCTGGGTAGAGAAAGGTATAGAAGGCCTAAGGAAACAGAAACTAAGGTAGTTCAGCTGAGACCCTTTCAGGTGAGGACTCAGAAGCAGGATCGGCTGAGGAGTTGGAGAGGCGAGGTTGGCTGTGGCTTGCTCTGCTTCTCTGATCTTTCAGCTTTCACCCCAATATCTGGCTCTGGGTTTTTTACTACTAAGATTCAAACAACATTATACTTTGACTTTGCTTTAATGTCTTACTGTTGTTAAACTAAACCTATAACACTATTACATAGATATATGGTAGCTAAATGTTTGGAAACAAATTGTATCTGTGTGTTGAATATCTAAAATGAAAAGCAAATTCAAATGAAACTTAAAGCTAGCTAAGGATTTATGGAAAAAATTTCATGTGCCATTTCTCCAAATCTTGCCTAAGGGGACTGTAATATAAATCTAGACTTAAAGACCTCATGTATTTGGGAGCTGTGGAAAAGAGATTATAGTGCTGAAAGAATTTAGGAATGTCTGAAATACACTTTGGGCAGACACACTTTCTGTCCAAGCCAGTGGCAAAATGAGTGCTCCCCAAACAATGTCCCCCAACAAAGTCCCCCTGGACGGCCCCACTGGTGTTGGTCTGTGTATGAGGTAAGTATTCCTGTTCCTCTCTATTCAGAAAAAGGTGATTAGAGAAATATCACCATCCTGATTGCATCACAATCTCAAATGATTGACCATTTGGTTGAGCATTGTTTTCTGACTGTAGAAGGTCAAACAAGGACAGATATGAGCTGCATCCAGACCTGGCTTTTGTGCAGTCTCTGCTATCACAGCTGGCAGAACTGCTAAAGAGAACCTAGAGTGTATTCTAGGAGAGCCTGTCGGGGTCAGCCTCACCCCACTGTGACTTACATAGCATGGACCTATGAGGTCCTTCTGTGAAGAGCCTAGACCAAGGGAGGGCAGAGAGTAGACAGCATGGCTCGTGTTTCTCAGACATTTAGTGATAACAGACTTCCAAATATGTCATCAAACTGTAGTAAGTCTCAAGTCTCAATCATGGTCTCTCACTTAGATGGGCAGTGGGAAAATTAGAAGAATGTGGCAAAAAATTTTTTTGAAAGCATTTAACTAAGGAATTCTGATTTTTAAATAATCTTTTACAAGTTATAGAATGTTGTTAGTAAATTAATGATTCACAGAGTGATAAGTGTAGGCAAAGTGAAGCTTTTCTGCCTTGCTAGCATCTAATGGAATATAATGTCCAAGCAGTTCACATGTGAATATCTCTGTCCCCTGTGGTTTATTTTTTTATTTTTATTTCCTTTTTTTTTTTTTTTTTTTTTTTTACTCTTTGGGGGCTTACCACCCAGCTAGAAAATAAATACACAAAGACTTATTGTTGCTTATGAATGCCAGACTTAGCTTGACTTGTTTCTTGCAAGCTTTTCTAACTTAAATTATCCCACTTCGCTTTAACTATATTTTGCCTCTGGGATTTTTACCTTTCTTTATTCTTGATATCTTTTTTACCTTCTTACTCTATGGCAGGCTGTGTGTCTGTGTGTCTGGGTGGTTGGGTGGCTGGGTGGCTGTGTGGCTGTGTGGCTGGCCCCTGGTGTCCTCCACTCCTCCTTTTCTCACCCCTCCTCTTCTACTGAGCCTAGATTTCTCCTCCTATTTATCCTCTCTTCCTGCCAGCCCCACCTATCCTTTCTCCTGCCTTGCTATTCCTCATTTAGATCTTTATTAGACCATCAGGTGTCTTAGACTGGCAAAGTGACACAGCTTTACAGAGTTAAACAAATGCAACATAAAATAATGCAACACATCTTTGCATCATTTGACAAATATCCCACAGCATAAATGAATGCAACACATCTTAAACTAATATTCCACAACAGTCCCCTATATTGATAACAGAATTTCTTCATTGCTGAAAGATTTAATAGTTAAAATTCCCCACGAGTAAAATATACTGTGGTAATGTGCCTAAGAAAACCAAGAATGCCCCTCACATATTCTACCCTGGTAAAAGGAAGTAACCAACACAGGTAAGAATGGCTGTGTCAGAGTTGTTTTTCTCTGATGTCCATGACTTCTTTTTTTTCCTTTTGATTAAGAGTAGTCTGTCTTTGGAACACAATCAGGACTTGGTAATAGTCTCAACATTTTCCATTTCATATATCAGGATAAAAACTGTAATATTCTAGTTCACAGCAGCCTATACTGTGTTTAGTTTTAATGCAGGTGAGAACCTTTATCATCTCTCCCCATTATGAATGCACAGGCATACACTTTTTCAAATACGAAGTAAAAAGGCATTTCAAAGTTTGCATAGGATCCCTCATTCTTAAAAGCAAACCCCAAAGAAATACTTTGAAACTTCATTGAGAATTAAACAAATGTCAGCATTTTTTTTTAGTCCATTTAAACATGTCTTCAATTCTGCTGGGAATTTCAAACTTGAATTTTTGAAAGGGAACCAGCAAGCAAAATGTAACTTACAAAGGCTCTGCAGAAACCCCGGCCGATATTTCTTTATTTTTTACTTAATTCCCCTAAAACTTAAAATCATAACAAAATTGAAAATTTGTTGATAAAGTTTAAATTACAACAGCAATAAAACTATTAATTCTAAAATAGTAGAGTTTTCTGAAGATAATTAAAACTGATATTTATGTAAACTATACATTTATGTTTTTAATTCATTTTTGCACTTTATTTAAGCAACATGATCAGGAGTTCGGTAAACATTTTAAAGGATAAAAGTATATGAACTTATAAAAGAGATGACCAGAGCCAGCTGACCCAGGATAAGGGTTCAGGCACAGGAAGTCTTATAACCTCCAACCCAGCTGACCAGAGGTGATCTGGGGTAGGCCACTTAACATTCCACAAGCATGGAAGTACAGTTTTGGTCAGAACTGACCCAGGGAAGTTTGCCCATGTGGAGAGCCACCAGTGCTGAGAGTGAAGCAGGTGCCAGCCAGGCGTTTGCTGATAGTTGGATAGTGACTTTTATGGCAGATACTGGCTGACTCTCAGAGGAAGACTAAGGATACTATTTGTCATCCTGAATACCAGTCTAGTAGAGGAAAACACTTTGAACTTATAATACTTGTTATTGTCTAAACATTATAAAGCTTTCAATGAGGGGAGGAGGTTGACTTGGTTAACAGAAAACAAGAAGGACTAAATTTACAAACTCATTCCAGATATACAGTTCCCCAACACAGTAACGAAACCTTTTTTTTAAAAAAAAAAAATTCAAATATTTTCCCCCTGAAAATTACTAATCTAGTGGTAATGGCCCCCAATGTGGATGACTTAGAGGAACTTTGAGAGCGATTATTCAAAAGAATTTTTGTAAGTATCTCAAGCAACACACTGGCCTGAAGACATGGTTATAGTTCATGAGAACAAGTGATCTGAATAAAATGTGAAATCTACCTCAGAATGTGAGGACAGATTTCAAAAAGAGATAGAATTTCTTAAGAAAAACCAAAATGAAATGATGATGGAAACAAAAACTAAAGAGTCAAATAAAAAAAGTTAAGAGAAATAAACCTCATCAATAAAACTGAACACATGAAATACAGTTTCAGATTTGAAGACAAGGCAGAGCAACTGAATTTTTCAATAGGAATCAATGATACATTTTAATAATATATGCATTTAAGTGTAATCCAGAACAGCTTTGGGATACCATGAAAAGACCAAATCTTTAAATTATGGGTAGAAGAAGGAGAATATCAAACAAAAGGCATAGAAAATATTTTCAATAAAATCATACATGAAATTCTCCAAAAATCTCGAGATAAAGAAACCAATACAGGTAGTTACAAGAGGCCCAATGGAACACTAAATCAACAGGACTAGAAAAAAAACCTCTCCCTAACATATTATAGTTTAAGTATTTAAAACCCAGAATAAAGAAAATGTATTGTAAGCTATAAAAGAAAAAGATCCAGTCACATAAAAAGTTGAGACCAATGGAATGATAGCTGATTTTTATATAGGAACCTTAAATGTTAAGAGTGCCTGAAAAGATGTAGTCTAAGTCATGAAATATCACGAATGTCAGTCCATACTTTTATACCCAGAAAACCTATATAATTGAAAGAGAAATAAAATTTTCCATAATAAATGTATGCTAAAGGAATTTATTCTCTTGAAGTCAGCATTAGATAGGGTAGAGTCTAGATTCAAGGAAAGTACAGATACACCTTTGAGATAAAAGAGTTAAATAAACAATATCAAGACAGTTGACTAGACAAAGTCTTTAAAAATGCCACCAAATCTACAGAATGGCAGAAATGTATATACATCTTACATAATACCTTTAAATATTATTGGCTTTGACTCTTCAATAAAGGAATACAGTCCTTCACATTGGATTGGGAGGAGTCCAAAATTTTGATGACTTTAGGAAATATGACATCCTGAGTGACAAGATTTTTCTTAGGATGAAAGAATATAAAAAAAGATTTACTCTGTACAAATGAAACAAGGAAACAATTAGGCATAAGTATTTAAATATCTGACAAAAAATTTCAATGATAAACTAATGAGTGATAGAGAATATGATATCACACTGATAAACAGAATAATCCAACAAAAAGATGTATATATATAAACATATATGTGTGTGTATGCACAAGTCACAAAGCAATATAGAGTATCACATCACACTCATAAACTAATCCATCAAGAGGATATGCAACAAGCTTTTGTACATCCAGTTTCATAAATAAATAAATAGATCTAGATGTTACATCATAGATTAATCCCAATAAAGTGATAGTGGGTAACTTCAATACCCTACTCTCATCAATGTATAGGTAGTAAGACAAAATAAGAGAACATCAGTGTAAAATGTCATCATAAATGCAAGGAACGTATAGAGTTCTACAGAAAATTCCATCCATAACTAAAGAATGTGTATTTTTTTAAGCACATGGAATTTTCTCCAAAACAGATTACAAATTAGGACAGAAAGAAAAATTCAGCCAATAAGAACACTCCTGTATTCTATCTTACCAAAACAGAATAAAGCTAAATATCAACACTAGTAGAAATTACAGAAATCACACTGACTTGTAGTTATTTAAAAACATGATATTGAATGAGGAATGGACAAGGGAACAAAGAAATAATGTGTAGAACTGAATGAAAATAAGAACACAACATACTAACATCTGTGGGACACAACAAAGGAGGTTCAAGAGGAAAGCTTATAAAGTTAATGCTTGCATTAAAGGAAGAAAGAGAAAAGAAAACAAACAGAGACAACTCAAAATACGTAATTATGTACCTTAAGAACTTGGAAAACAAAAACAAATAAAAGGTCAAAACTGTAGTGAAAAAATCGAATAAAAATTGGGGCAGATACAAATTAAGTAGAAACAAAAATAATTACCAATTAAAGGAATGATTGCTTCTTTGAAAACTGAAACTTGAAATTGAACAAGTTGAAAACAAATTTTCGCTGGGTGGTGGTGGTGGTGGCGGCGGCGGCGGCGGCGGCGGCGGTGGCCCACGCCTTAATCCCAGCATTTGGGAAGCAGAGGCAGGTGGATCTCTATAAGTTTAAGGCCAGCCTGGGCTACCGAGTGAGTTCCAGAAAAGGCGCAAAGCTACACAGAGAAACCCTGTCTCAAAAATTCAAAAAAAAAAAAAAAGAAAGAAAGAAAAAATGAAAAGAAAAAGTAAAAGAAAACAAATTTTTAAACCCCAGATCAATTTCCCAAAAGAAAAAAAAAAAAGATGATACAAATTAATAAAATTAGGTGACATTATAACAGATAACAATGAGATTCAGAAAATAAAAAATATACTATGTCCATTTGTGGTTTTCTGTGATTGTCTCCAGTTGCTGTGAAGAGGACTTCTTGGTTGAGCGATGGGGTCCAATCAGATAGCTGTTAGTGCATCTGAGTGCCACTTATTGCGCGTCTATAGATACCGTGCTAGGCTGGTAATTCTTGCAGTCCATAGAGCTGAAGCTGAGTACGATCATTTAATTGCTTCTCTTCCTTGGAAGCTTGTAGCATGAATCTTAAAGAATCTTATTAACAAAATAAAACCTGAGGTCAGTTATTGGGGTGAATGCTGGAAGATCAGAGAATCAGAATAAGCCACAGATACCTCACCTTGCCAATTCCTCAGCTGATCCTGTTTCCTCAGACTGGAAGTCTTTGAGTCCTCATACAGAATGGCTCTCAGCTGAACTGCTGCTAGAAGCCTGAAAGCTTAACGAGCTAAATGCTTCTAGTTTCTGGTCTTCACGGCTTATATATCTTTCTGCTTTCTGCCATCACTCCCTGGGATTAAAAGCTCGATTTCTGGGATTAAAGGCACAAGTCACCATGCTTGGCTGTATCCTTGAACACATGGATTTCTGCCTCTGGAATGCTAGGATTAAAGGTGTGTGCTGCCACTGCCTATCCTAAGTATCTAGTGGCTTTTCTGTTCTCTAACCCCAGATAAGTTTATTAGGGTACACAGTATTTTGGGGAACACAATACCACCATAGAAACTTTTGTGGTATATTCTGGTATCATGAAAGCTAGACCTGTGTCCTAAGTGTATGGTGTCTTCAGCAATCAGGGCCTATTCTCAACCCTTGAGAGGTAGCCAAGGGCTAGGTTAACAGCTCGTCGTATTCAAACAAACATTTAAAAGGAGGTTTCTTGCCCCTGCTGCTGGAGGTTTGGTTAGTCTGTGGTTCTTGTAGAGGATATTGACAGTCCAAGTGGCTTAACCTCTTTTAATATATAATATAAAATGAAATATAATATATGAATACATATTCAATTGTATTTGTTATGTATAATTTAGGTAAATATAAAATAATTTGATTCCCTGAGGCTTTATGAAGCAACCTTGGTGTTATTTGCTCTTTGTTTCTCTTTTTTTCTGTATTGTCCTCCTTCCTATTCAGTTGGAGCCCCACTCTGTTTTTCTTTTCACCAGTCCACATTATTTGCTGCCTGCCGTTCCTTCCCTCAGTAACACCTGCTATGGCCTATTTATGCATTCACGATTTCTGTGGTTACTTCATGCTTATATGTGCATTTGAGGATTTGGAGGAATGAACCAAGGAAAAGAGGATCCCAGTTGAAAAGGATACATCTGCATCACAGCTCCTGCACCAATGAATATGAGAACATCACAAAAGAGGAGGGTAGAAAGATTGTAAGAGCCATAATATCATAAAGTCCACTGTAAAACAGTCTCTCCTAGAAATAGCTTCATCAACAAAACAGGAACAAAGGCAGCACCAATGAACACTGTAACATGGAAGAGGGAAACTTTTGCTGAGTCCCACACCGAGGCAGGAATTATGCAGGCAACAATGACTGCTGGGAAAGAAGAACTGACCTTTCTCAATGATGAGTCCCATCATTATTCCTCCAATTCTGAGTGCTCTGCCCTGAAACAATATGCACACCAATAGCTAAAGGGAATGTAACAGGTTATGCTGATATATGTGTGTTTACCTCTCACATGTTAATATTAATAAAGACAGAGGATATCTAATTTGTAGTGAGGGATATGAGTGTGATGGAGGGAAGAAAAGAAGGGAAAAGATATGTAATTCAATTTCAATTGAAAACATATTGTCGAAAAAGGATGTAAAAACCTATATTATAATCAATTGGAAAAATAAAAAAGAAATGGATAAATTTCTAGATGCATAATATGAAATACATAGTTTAAAAATATTTACAACCAACAATTAGATTAAAGAAGTAAAAATTCTCCTACCTAAGAAAAAAATCAAGACCAGATAGATTCAATGCAGAATTCTACCAAGATTTCGAAGAAGAATTAACAATACTTTGAACATATTCCATAAAGTAAGTAAGGAAGGAAGACATCAAAAATCATTTCATAAAGCCACGATTGCCCTGATTCCAAAACAAGTTAAAGACAACATTAATAGGAAACTACTGATTGATTTCTCCCATGAATATAGATGCAAAATTCTCAATTATGTTTGCAAAACAAATTAAATATCATATCTGAAAGAACATTAATCATGGCCACCTTGGCTTAATTCCAGTAATAAAAAGATGGCTCAACAAATGCAGAGAAGTTATAGGCTCAAAGACAGAAATTGCATGATCGTTGCAACAAAAGTGGAAAAGAACTTCCATAAAACCTAGTATCCTTTCATGATAAAAGTCACAGAGAGGCTGCAACCAGGAAGCAAACCCCCATATAATAAAGGCGTTGTAGACAAATGTATGTCCAAACTCATGCTAAAGGAAGGAAACTTCGAAACACTCCCAGAAAAAGTAGTGTCCTCTTCCTCCACTGCTATCCTATTTAGTTACTGAAGCTTTAGCTAAACAAATAAGAAAAGGCAACTAAATGGATACAAGTATTCAAAGAAGTCAAAATATCCTTATTTGGTGATATGATTCTTTATATATGAGACCCTAAGGACCACCCAAAACTCATATAGCTAACAAACACTTTAGTTTGATTTATAATTAGTAATACAAATTGGTAGTTTTTGTATCCATCAATGAAAATGTTAACATAAATCAGGGAAACAATCCCATTAACAACAGCCACAAACAAACACCTTTTGGAAATAAAGCAAAGCAGGGAAACAAACTTCTTCTAAAACTTTAAGACACTGAAGAAAGAAATGGAGGTGGATGCTGGACTTCTCATGTTAGTGGATCAGAAGAATTGATGTTATAATGATGGCCATTCTACATAAAGCAAAATAATTGGGGAGTCAGATACAAGCCATGAAACTACAGCTTCCTGATCTTTGATAAAGATGCCAAAAATGTACAATAGACAAAACAGAATGTTAAATAAGTGGCATGGAATAAAACACTACTTTAATATACAATTTCTGGGGAGTGGACGGGGGGCGGGGGGGATGGAAGGAGGTGGGGGAGCAGGAGGAGAGGAGATAGGAGGAACCTTGGTTGGTATGTAAAATGAATAAAAAATTTAAAAAAAACCCAGAAATAGAACAGCCATATGAACTTGCTATGCCACTGCTGGGTATGTATCCAGTGGTTGTTTGTTCGTTAGTTTGTCTGTTACTAAATCAGAGACCCTTGATTATTCCTGTAGGATGTGACTCTTATTTATAACATCTAATTGTACATTGAAAAATAGATGTGATAGTTTTAAATGTGATTGTGATGCAACCTGAAATCAGGTAAGAAGATAATCTCCATGAGATCAGATTGAACCCATGGACATGTCTGTGACAGACTATCTTATTTAAGTTAATTGATATGGTCAAGACCTAGTTCCATGTGCGTGGGCATCATTCCCTAGTCTTGGGATCATGGGCTATATAAATGGGGGAAGGAAAGTGAGCAAGTATATCTGCATGCATCCCTTTCACTCTGCTCTTGGCAGTGGATATGAAAAGGTGCTTCCGGCTCCTGCCTTGACTTCTCCAGACTGATGGGCTGTAATCTAGAATTGTGAGATAAAATAAACACTTTCTCTCCCAAGCTGTTTGTATTTTGTCCTAGCAACAGAAATGGAACTAGAATAGTTCTAGTGAAAGCATCAATTTGAAAGACCTCGACTCCACTCATATATAAAATTGCTTTAAATGAAAGCAGTCTCAATCAATGTCACTGGCTTGAACTATGTTCAGGGATGTCTTTCTAAAGAATCGTGAAGCAGCTACAAGAATTTCAAAAAGAGACATGGCATTCTGAGCCTGAGCTCTCAGTGCCACATTTACTCTGTGACCAACAAAAGGCGGGGGCGGGGAGCCTGGGAGCAGAAAGAAACCATGTGAGGGTAGCGATTGGCTAGGGTCCTGACCATGCAAGCAGCCTGGAATTCATCCCAGACGGAGTGAAGAAGCTACTAAAGGAACTCTCTATGGAGTACTGGTGAGAAGATTAACATTTGTCACTTGAACCAGTCAGGATGCAGCTTGGACAGACAGTTGGGTGGGCTCTGAGGGAATGCACGCAAGCAAAGTCAGAGGCCACTTCAGAGTCCATGAGAAACTATTAGGCAGGACCAGGGGTGAAAGCATGATGTTTTGCTTCTTGCATGTTGCCATGGATTGAAAAGCAACCACCCTGCTCTAAAGCAGGGGCAACCACCTACAGTGAAGATGGGAGCAGACTCCTGGTCTGGCAGCATTTTATCTCCGAGTGGTGCAGATGATTTAAACGCATAGTTCCTAGTCTGCACAAACAGAGAAAATGTTTTAGAGATAACTTTCTTCTTAGGGTGTTAGTTACATGGTGAGATTTTAGAGACTTATGGTTCCCTACATGGGTGATGAGGTCTACTTTTAATGACAGTGCTCTTCATTTTGCTTCATTTTCTCTCCAATAAAGAACTCAAGTGGTATTTTTCCTTTCTTAGTAAGCAAAACCTGGCAAGAATCTAATGAAGTCCTAAAGAGATTATTACAACCAAAGTCAGAAAACACAGTATGTATAGCTGTGTTAAAACCCAGAAAACCATTGTCTTATAATTATAGATGATTCATGAGTTATCACAACTCAGATATGGCTGTAACCTAGAAGACCATCACTCTTAAAGACAGTGATAATGAATGAAGTAAAATTAGTCGTATTTGAGTGAAATAAATACCATAGTTTATCCCAGGGAAAGCAAATCTGACTTAAATGTGAGAACCAGATCTAACTATCTTCTCAGTGTCCAGATAACCAGGTCATTTTCTTAATAGTTTTTAAAGTATTTCTGGCCAGGCCCACCTGTTAGGATGATTAACGTGTGTGGGTGAGGTGAGGTCAAGAAATATGCAAGTAGCCTGACTGTATAGAATGCAATGATTACTAATAATACTGCCTTCCTCTTCCTTCAACATAGACTAATATGCACAAACTCAGAGAGAGATGTGTGTCAGAGTTGGGACTGACACTGCAATGGTGCTGTTTAGAAGATATTTTACCTCTCTGTGAACTTGTTGAAATTTAATCCCCCATTAAGAGCTATTAAGAAGGAGGACCAAGGGACTTTTAAGAGGTGATTAGGGCTCTCCCCTAATGAATGAATTAATTCCATCATGTAACTAAAGGATTAATGGGTTATCTCAAGAGTGAGCATGGATAGACCAGTGTGGATAGACCTCTCCTATGTCACCATTTCTTGTCATGTGATACCCTGTGCCACCTTGGAACTATGCCCACATAGCTATCACCAGATGGGTCCCCTCAATCTTATACTAGAACTCTAAAATAAACCTAGTCTTTTTCTTATTTGTGTATAACACACCCAGTTCATAGTATTGTTTCATAGCAACAAAGTATTTACTTAGATGGGTTGCTATTCATGGAAAAAAGAAATTGAACTTGAAAATGCTGGAATTTTTAGTGATGTCTGATACATTTGTAAGAGTATGAAGAGGTGGTGGTTACTAGTCAGTCATTGATATTTCAGTAAATTACAACATACTGTCAAGGCATAGACAATCAGGTATTAGGAGGGGAATATCTTGCTGTGGGTTATTCTGCTGTCTGAAGACCTAGGCTGTGGATAGTCATGTTGAAGCTTGGACATTACGAGGGAAATGTATATTGCAAGCTGAACTCTCTGTTCTGTTTGGAAGAGGAGGGTGTAGTCAATGGAAAAGTTTCAATATCACCTGGGACTGCCTCAATTGAATTGAAGGAGGTTGGATAGACAGAATACCTAGCCCTGGAGCTAGTGCCACTGAATCATTGGACATGCAGTTTTTAAGGAACACATGTTGTGAATTTAGAAAGGAAAGATGAATATTTATAACTATCTGATACTTTTCATGGCATATTAATACAAAACTATTTTAGATGATCTATTGACAAAAGTATTTTTAAATAAATGGCTGTCTATTTTCTTCACACACATGGTTAACAATTCACAGTGTTGTGCTACGAAGCAGTCCTATGAATTAAATGGCAACCTGGGGATCCAGCCTTTCATACCAAGCTGTGCTGATTTTTACAAAAGAGCTCTCAGAGCCCAGGAGCATTTTAAGGGCACTTGCACAGCAGCCAAGATCAAACACAAAAGTCTATAATGTGGACATGTAAAAGGAACTTCTGCAAGACCCTAAAAAGCAACAGGATATGGAGAGGTCTTTGGTGAAGATAGAGGTCCCTTGTCACTCAGTATGTGGCAGTGGTCTACTTGGTTTCACCTCAGAGGTGGCTAGTTAGAGTGCTATTTTCTTAAGTATTTTTGTATTATTTGAACACAATGTCTGATGTGGTGAGCTCAGTCACAAATCCTACTAGTTCTATAATACTAAAAGCGATACACAGTAATCATGAACATGGAGATGGCTGGCCATTCAGCTCCACATATTTGCTACTCATGTCCCCATGTAGGAAAAAAAATTCCAATGCAAAAATTCTGACTCAATGGCTCAGTTTTCTGGGAAGCACACTTGGCTATTATTCCTGCTGTGGATATTGCTCTATATAAATAAAACACTGATGGCCAGTGACCAGGCAGGAAGTAGGTTGCCAGGCAGGAAGTAGGTGGGACCAGGAGAGAGGAGAATTCTGGGAAGCAGAAGGCTGAGGGGGGAGACACTGCAGCCACCACCAGGACAAGCAGCATGTAAAGACTCTGGTAAGCCACCAGCCACGTGGCAAGGTATAGATTTATAAAAATGGGTTAATTTAAGATAAAAGAACAGTTAGCAAGAAGCCTGCCATGGCCATACAGTTTATAAGTGATATAAGCGTCTGAGTGATTATTTTATAAGTGGATTGTGGGACTGCAGGGCTTGGGGAACCTGGAGAGAAGCCCTCCAGCAACAATTCCAAATTCACCCACGCTGACAATTCCAGACATTTAATTTTTACGAGTACATACCCCAATGCTGGAAAAATGCATAATTCACCCTACAATTCATAAATAGAATCATGTTGGTTGCTTTTTTGTGTGTCTGTCACATTTCAGTGCATTTTTCCTGCCATGCTTTGGTGTCTTCAATGCTAGCCACTTGTTCATGTGTTTTCTGCTTAGGTAGAGAAGAGGAAGGAAGACTTCCTAGAATCTAGGACCTAGATCATCCCAATTCCCTATAAAGAGATACAGCGACTATACTGTCTAGAGAATATACATCAAGCACATGACTGAAGCTCAGGGCCAGAGGGCTTACCTGACATGCACATAACCCTGGCTTCAATCTTTGATACCACTAGAAACAAATAAATATATGGCACAGTGACATTACTCTGTGACCATTTTTTATATTTAAAATTGGGGTCTTGTTTGCTTCAAAAACATTACAGCTGAGCACAATAGGACACAACTGTACTTGAAGCACTTGTAAGGCTGAGTTAAGGATGATTATCAGCAGGCTAAGGTCATCATGGGCTATACAATAAGAGAAAACAAACAAAACTAAAGAGACCCTTTTTATAGGTGCTATGGGGGCAAAGGATGTAGTAGTTTGGTAGTAGAGCACTTGTATAAGGTCCTTGATCCAATCCCAAAAATTGAAGGAAGGAGGGATGAAAAGAAGGAAGGAAAAAGGGAGGAGAGAGAGAGAGAGAGAGAGAGAGAGAAGAGAGAGAGAGAGAGAGAGGAGAGAGAGAGAGAGAGAGAGAGAGAGAGAGAGAGAGAGAGAGAGAGAGAGAGAGAGAGAACGAGAACTAGTTAACTGGCTCACCTGGTTGAGCAGGTTCATAATGCCAGGTACTAAGAAGGCTGAGTCAGGAGTATCAAATATCCAAGGCCAGCAACTAAGTGAGAGCCTTTGACAAAAAATAAGAAGGATGGGGATTCAGTTCCATAGCAGAGGGCTTGACAGCCACAAGGTCCTAGATTCAGTTTCCAGTTAGATACAAACATTACTAAAAGCTTCTAATTGTCTATATTTTTTTTAGTTTCTTGCTGTTTGAGCTGGGTGAATCAGCAGAGACCATGACACCATGCATCATTTGTTATTTTCCTTTTATCTTTCTGCTTTCTCATCATTCTTAACAAAATACATCCATCATCACAGAGCAGTTGAAAGTCTATTTTGATGTTCCTTTATTTTCTTTTTCATCTTTTTATGTTTTTTCCCCTCCTTTTCCCTGGACTGTTTCAGCATTTACCGAAGTGTGATCTCAGGTGCTCAGTTGACCCATTTGTATTTGGACATTCTATCCAAGCATGAATGTTTTCTTGTTCAAAGTTTTCTGGATATGTTGTAAAACTCCCTTGAAGACAGGAAACTCCTTTGCTGTCTTGTTCATTGCTTATCCATGTTATAAAATTATCTTCAAGTGGAAGTATTTAATAAGGTCTTTAGAAATTTACATAAGATGGTTATTTAAAGGTAGTTATTAAAATAAATCCTTGTGACTGGTCATTTTTCCTTCTTTTACCTATGAAGCAGTCTTCACTTTTTCCTCAGTATTGTATTTCTCTTCAATAATTGATATGTTACATTAAAGGAACACAAAATGGTCTTAATTATGCAATACTGATCAAGGCAGTGTTTCCTGAGAACTAATGGTTGTCTGAGAGGATATGATGGCTTGAGGTCCAGCTGGCTATTAAGCCACAGGAAATGCCGAGGGCCAAGATTCGTATTATTTCTCTCAGATGAAAATGAACCAAAAAAAAAAAAAAGTGAAATGGATTCTTTTTGCTCTAATGGGTAAAATGGCCTCATTTTGGATGCAGAAGATGGTTTCTGTAGGAGGAATGTTTTCCCTAATAGCCAAGTCCCAATGGCCCAATGGTCAGTGGTCTCTGCATTTTGTCTTTAATGTGGTATAGGACAAATGCTATTCTATTATTGATTTGAAGTTTTGATGCAACCAGAAATACCTCACAGCTTTTGAGTCTTTGTCCACTCCTGTATGCCCTGGGGGATATTATGAGTAGCATTTGCTCTGGTAGCTTTTTGTGAGCAAGAAATAGATTACACTTGTGTTTAGTATTTTAAAAAAAGTTATTTTAAAGACATAGTAACAGTGATCAATTATAAAACCTACCAAAGCAGCCACAGGCTTTCATTTCTTTCTTTTTTTTTTTTTTTTTTTTTTTTTTTTTTTTTTTTTTTTTTTTTTTGGTTTTTCGAGACAGGGTTTCTCTGTGTAGCTTTGTGCCTTTCCTGGAATTCACTTGGTAGCCCAGGCTGGCCTCGAACTCACAGAGATCCGCCTGGCTCTGCCTCCCGAGTGCTGGGATTAAAGGCGTGTGCCACCACCGCCCGGCCTTTCATTTCTTTTATTCTGGAGTTCTTTCAGTAAAATATTGGGGAAAGACGCCTGACTCCAAAATATCTTAGGTTTTTTTTTTTTATGTCACTCACCTTTTATGTCACAATGCATAGTTAGAGGTGAGTCACATGTCCCTCAACAGAAAATCATTCTATGCAAAGAGTATACTAGATCATTACTCTGCTCAGATATATGGTGATTCCATACCCAAACTAATGTATTTCATAAATACCAGTGCTCTAAAATGTATTGCAGTCCCTTTATTAGACATTCCAATTAAAGAAGGACACTTATTCACAGAATGTATGAATTTGGCAGGGTATGTGAAAGGGCATAGTGGCCCACTGGGTGCTAAAGCTAAAATAATTTGATGAGAAAAGCAATGCAGGAATGTTGGATTATAAACCAAATACAAAATAGATATTTAGTCCCATAATGACATGAACAAGGGATAGAATACATAAATATTTAAAGAGAATTGATGTGGGATGTTCTGTATGTCCTGTGGGAGCCTGTTCTTGGGTTCCTCAAGGCTTTACCCAGCAGGTCCGCATAGAGGATGATTAGGACCACGGGCCTGACTGCAGGTGTCTGAGATGGTCTGCACTTGGCTGTGCTGTGGGATGGTCTGTATGTCAAATTGCTCTGATTGGTCAATAAATAAAACACTGATTGGCCTGTGGCTAGGCAGAAAGTATAGGCAGGACTAACAGAGAGGAGAAATAAAAGAACAGGGAGGCAGAAGGAGTCACTGCCAGCCGCCACCCTGACAAGCAGCATGAAAAGATGCCGGTAAGCCATGAGCTGCATAGCAGGGTATAGATTTGTGGAAATGGATTAATTTAAGCTATGAGAACAGTTAGCAAGAAGCCTGCCCGGCCATACAGTTTGTAAGCAATATAAGTCTCTGTGTTTACTTGGTTGGGTTTGAGTGGCTGTAGGACTGGTGGGTGACAAAGATTTGTCCTGACTGTGGGCAAGGCAGGAAAACTCTAGCTACAGAGAATAAGATATCCTGTGCCAAGGATGTCATGATGGTGTTCCACTGTCATAGACAAGGAATATAAAATCCCTGTTCTTTCATTGTGGATTATATACAGAGGTTTTCTTCCCCTAAAGTGAAATATAGAAAGAAGAGGGCAGTTGACAAATACAGAATGTCAATCAAGCCAACACGATCAAATCAAGTCTGGAGACACTCACAAGTAGTGTTTAGAAAGTTGGTTATTCAATGTAGACTCTTACTAATTGTGTTAGGACAACAGGTGTCCTCAACAGCGAAAGTTGAGAAGCAACATGCTTTGAGAAAATACCCGCTTCTTTCTGCCTTAAGAAAAACCAACTAAAACAGTATGACCACTTACTTAAGCACGACCACTTACTTAAGCACATTATATTGCCAAGAGATACATTCATAGGAAACATGGCACACCGTGCTGAGGGCTTAAAGAAAAAAAATCATTAAAATAAAATCTACATTGTGAATTAAAAAGTAAACATCCTTATAAAATGCAAATTAAATTTTCCAAGGAAGGGGGCACATGTCTCTTTTGTGTTTCTCTTTACCTGGAGAATTTAGGACACCCACTATCATACAGTGTACCTTCCTTCATTTTAGCTGATACAGATAATATGTGTTATATTTTAAGAAATTCACTAAATATGACTTAAATGCTAAATATTTCCCCTTTATTTTTGAATGAAAAGGAAATGTGTGAGGGAGTAAGTATTTTTCAAGCATAATTGACTCACTTACTAACACAATGTTTTCATGGCATGTAGGAGTAAGAGCACAACATGATCTGAAAAGGAGCCAATACATTTTTGGTTGGAGAGGCTGTAGTACTAGTGAGGTTAATGAGACTGAGGGAGTAGCTTCTAAGTTCAAACCCTCAGGTCTCCAGCTGTCAAGCAGAAATAACATGATTAACTTCAGAGAAAATTTAGAAGGATAAATTAATATATTTGAAACACTCAGATAATCCTTAAGATTATGGAATCCCCTTGTAAACATAACAGAATATGCTAACTTTAATGCTTATTATTTAAATAAAAACTATTGGATATAGTTACAGAAAGTGTATGAAACAGAGAAATTATTTATTTTATAGTGTTTAAGCTGTGACATCAACAGACAAAAACAAAAACTCAAGGCCAGAAACTAATTATGGTTATTAAATTCAAGACCAGTCAAATGACATGCCTTCAAGGAAGCCCTCAATTCCTCACATATAAAAATGTTTTCTTTTCCCTCTCTCTAATGCATATATGTGATGCACACATGCACACATGCATATCCAAGTATATGTAGGTACCTATGTGTACAGTGCAGGTGCATGTACATGTGTACATGAATTTGACATCAAGTGTCTAATTTGATCACTGTCCACATTATGTATTGAGGCAGAGTTCTCACTAGACCCAAAGATTTTCGTTCAGCTAGTGTAGTTCAACATCTTGCTCTAGGGACGGCTGTCACCACTTTCTGCACACTGGTAGTATATCCAGGCTATTACACCCAGTCAGCTCTCAGCCAGTTCCTGGGGATCAAGAATCAAAACCTCTCATTGTAGAATAAGCACTTTATGCACTGAAACAGCTCCCCAGGTCCTTCATATCTAGAAATTTGATGGAAATTTGAGATAAAATAAAGTGGGGAATCATGGCACATGGTTGTAATCTCAGCACATAGGAGGTGGTTGGCAGATAGACCAGGAGTTAAAAGAGGAGCTCAGAGCTCAGATACATAAGAATCATATTAAAAAGAGCAAAATGAACAAGAAACAACAACATATGAAATCAAATAGATTTGAATGCATTTTTCAAATTATAAAATTTCAACAGCTTGGGATCAGTATTGAAGATAACTGATTAAATTATAAAAAGCAGATGTTTAGTAATCAATAAACAATTTTTTAAAGATGTTTAAAAATATTAAGTAATTAAAGTGATGAAAACAATTAATGTGATGTTTTTTCTTTTTTTTAGAATTTTTTCATTCTAAAGATTGATACTTGGGCCAGGCGGCGGTGGTGGTGGTGGTGGTGGTGGTGGTGGTGGTGGTGGTGGTGGTGCTGCTGCTGCTGCTGCTGCTGCTGCTGCTGGTGCACGCCTTTAATCCCAGCACTCGGGAGGCAGAGCCAGGCGGATCTCTGTGAGTTCGAGGCCAGCCTGGGCTACCAAGTGAGTCCCAGGAAAGGCACAAAGCTACACAGAGAAACCCTGTCTCAAAAAACCAAAAAAAAAAAAAAGATAAGCACACGACCATTAAGTCATATCCAGATCCTTGGTTATTTTAAATTCTTCCATTAATTCTTAGTTGGAAGGAATTTAAATCCATATATTGAGATAAATCCGAAGTAGAACTCAGTGTACCAATTGTTGTATATCAGACTTAAAAAATGGGATTTTCTGAAGAACAGCATCAAGTGTGGCTCATTCTGCCTCTTCTGGGACATATTTTGGCTCTCAACTTTGGTAGAATACAAAAGTTATTGCAATATGTACTATTAAACACGTACTGTGGTTAATAAAGCAAGTAATGTAATTCAACATTCATATCATTACTTATATTTCTGCCTTTGCTATGATTTAAGATGTGTATCAACATTATTATGCTCAAAAGTCTCTGTTAAAAAGAATTGTGTTGATATTTCGCTAGACTGGTGCAAGTGGTGAAACCACTTTATTGCTCCTGAGGGGTGCGGGGTAAATATTTTCTCCTGGGAAAATATTTACCCCGCACCCCTCAGGACTTGCTGTCATTGTGTGGGCAGGCCCACTTGAGAGGCATATGTCGCTCAAGCAAGTGTGCCTCAAGTGCCAGCTTCTGGCTGCTTACTTTATCTTGTAAGATAAAGAACCTTTAAAAACTCTGCATGGAGTTCAACTGTCATTTTCTCCCATTCCAGTTATTTAATAAATGGGACGTCCTTGCCTTGTCTTATGGACTCACCTACCATAGGAATATTTTCTCTGTGTGAAATAGACACAAGTGGGAAACACATAAATAAGGCTTCCACAGCAACTTCCTGACCATCAGCTTTTTAATCTCAATTTTAAAAAATGTGCCTCCATTCACTTTTCCTCATCCATTTAATTTGGTCCAGGAATTCAAAAGCCTATAATATAGCTCCCAATGTATATATGAGATGCCAGTCACAGATTGGTACATCAGTTAAAGTCATTGGAAAAATCCCACACTCATATCTCTTTACACATATTTATGAATCACCTGCCATGAACAAGAACAGATGGGAAAGAAAGTCAGACCTTCTGGATTTCAGGCAGATAGAGACTTTGCACCAACAATGGGATAAGAATAAGTATAGAAGTAACTAAGATACCAGGTAGTGTGCAAGGTCATATCGAAGCTGTTGTTTCATATTTCAAAGTCAGAATGATCAACTCTTTTTTTGTTAATGTAGGGTGAAAAGATCTTGCAACTGAATATCTTATAAATAGCTAAGATATGAACAGTTGTAGGGGCTTTGAAGGGTGCTGAACTGAATGAGGTATGAACTAATATATACAGTAGTATAGACTTCCTTAAGATAGTAAGAGTTTTACATTTCTCAAGGGAATGGAACCTAGTTTGAATAATATAACAAACTTAGCACAGATATCTGCACCTACCTTGGCATGTGCTCAGTAGATAATGGGCAGGTGGAGCAATAAAGCATGATAGAAGTTCTTGCATAAAAAATGCTTAAGCATGATGGGACCACCTACATAAGGGTAGCCCAAGGAAGCCTGGGATATCCACTGTGGTAGAGTCGTTCTGTGACATTCTTGAAAAATTCAGCAGTTAGTAAGTTATTGGGTCTACAAGCATCCTCCATAAAAGTGCCACCCCCATAGTATATTTTAAACCTCACCAAAAAGTCACCTCTATTTAGCATGAAATGCTTTAAGACCATATTATTTTCCTCCAAACATCAGATAATAGTTTCCATTAAGGAAATAGAATTTTTGACAGTGGCTGTTGAGAGGAATGTATTTGGCATAGAAAAATGCTTTGCAGGATACAGGAGCAGAAAACTGAGGATAACCAAAGAGCAGTAGCAGAGGGGGAGGTAGAAGAGGATGTGAACTCAAAGAAAGATGCCATTATAAGGGGCACTGTGTAAGAAGCAGGCCGCAGTCACTTTCAATCTCACCAGCTGTTGGCTCTGTTTTCAGTGTTTTAAGGAAATGCATCAATTTAAAACATTTTGATCTCCATCCAGGGATGGATGCAAGTGCTATCTGTCTGCAGAAGAAATACTCAGTGGTTAGGGGTGAGAGGACGGAGTAGGATTGAGTTCTGGGGAACTAAATAATGAGATTCTCTATCTCTTTTTCACTCCATATATACATATGTATGTATATATAGAAAAAACAAAGTTCATACCAATATTTCCTTGCTTGATATTTTTCTCAGTCACATGGTTATATTAGGTCAAGGTCTATTGCATCAAGTACTCCTATTTAAGTTCATTATAAACATGCTATTTAAAGCATACTGAGGTCCAGAACATTGAATGTAAGGTGGTAGTAGAGAAATCACATCTTATAGGCTACAAGGCTTACCATACCTTTAAGCCATCCTCATATCCTAGCAGGATATAAAAGAAAGACAAAGTACAATCATATTTGGTACCCTATGCATTTGTGATCTGTTTATTTATTTCCTTCCTAGATTGCTAAGATTTTGATAAAAAAAAAATAAAAGGCATTTCTTTCTTCACTATCTTTCCAAAATGAAAAACAAAACAAAACAAAACAAAAAACTACACACACACACACACAGCCCACACAGAAAACAAATCTTTATGTGACTACTATTTATTCATTTTTACAAGGTCTCCATCATTTCAGGATAGCCTTACTCTCATTATTTAACTGAGAAACATCATGAACTTCTGATCATCCTGCCTGTGTCTCTGGGATGCTGAAATGGCAGGCGTAACACTACCACATCCAATGCATGTGATGCTGAGAGTCTACCCTGGGCCTCTTCGATGCTGGATAGCCATTCCACCAACTGGTTTAAGGCCCCCACCAAGATTCTTTCTAAAAAAGGAACCACATTTAGGTATAATATACAAATTGCAAACTTTGTGTATTCCATTATGGTTCTTTTCCCCTAAAATGTAGTATTTGGATAAGAACAACACAGCTTTCATTTCTAGCCCTAAGCTTCCTTTGAGATATGTGTGCTGATAGGAATGTGTAGGGTTGAGTTCACATAGGAGAGGACTGGAACAATACTTGGTTTTCCTCATGTTTTTGTGTCATTATGCCATCAGTTAGGGAACAGTGGAAATAAAGTTTCTAATAAACATGCATTTGAGCTTCATAGCTTCTGGCCCCTTGCATTTCTTCTTTTCAAATTATTTGGGAGTGGTTTGCACAACCATAACCCTATCATACCATGGCCACCTAATATACTGCTTCTGATACAGGGTCAAGAACAATACTCATGTATACAAAGCCACTTTAGAAGTGGTTTGGTTTGTAGAAGGGTGGTGTTGACACAGTTTATGTATCCTTGAGCGTTCTACAAGATCATACTTGTCCATCAATGTAGTTTAAGAGATATTTTTAAAACATACTGGCTTTTATGTTGTTATGGCTGAATTGTCCAGCAGTGCTTCAGTATGAGAGTTCCTTTAAGAAAATCTTGTCTTTCTCTGAATTATGGGATAAAATCGATATTAGAATTTGATTTTTTATTTATTAATGCATTTAATAAAATGGATGTACCGAAAAAGGTTACTTGGAGGAAACAGAAAATAAAATTTAAAGATTATTTTTAAATGGTTAAATGGATTTTTAAAATAAAACTGCAGTAGATGGCATGCCAGCAAAACTGTAGTCTCTCTTTGGAAGTATTAATTTTCAAAACAGAGACATTGTGAAGCATTACACTAATTCCAAAATTACTGTTATTATTCAAACATTGGGAAATGTCCTGGTGCTGATGTTTAGCCTCTAGATAATGTCTTATTTGGACTGAAGGCTGAGATATTGTCCTTTTAAATTTTGTGATAAGAGAATAAAATGTAGTTGCTAGCATCAAGGTCTTGAAAATTGGATATATCTCATTTTGTAAAGATAATTATTATTCAAATGATTGTAGCCTTTTTATTATGGGTACAAAATTGCAAAGGACTTTGCTTGGTAGATATTCCAAATAATAGGGCATTGTGAAAAATTTTAGCGTAAGGGCAATTGCATAACTTATAAGGTAGAGTTAGAGTTGAATTTTTGTCGGTTTTCAAAACTATAGTTAATTGAATGAAAGAAAGATAAGAAAAGGCCTGGGGGCATCCACATAAAATTTAACTCATTCAATGTAAAGAGAAGTTTGATGGGTCTCTCTACTATTGATTAAAATATGTCATACTTACACGGTAGCTAAAGTAAATGAGAGGCATCTTTTATTTTCTGATAAAAATTCAGACATTTGTTTATTGGGAGATTTTAATGATCAGCTTCTTTAACAATAAGAGGAAGTGTAGTTATCCATATGTGGGAAGTGGAAGAACTATAATACAGAAAATCTGAGCTTGTCCACATTTCACTTAACTCTGCTTCCCTCTCTTCCTGTGAGTCATATAATTTACTAACAATAAGCTGTAAATGGGACAGGGTGGTTTAAAAAAATGGTTTGATATTTAAATTTTAGAAAACCTTTCATGACATCTTTTAATTTTCCCGTTGTCTATTTGAGGGAGGTATTGAGACATTCATCCTGCTGCACATCTGGTGTCCCCACCAATGGTTGATATGCAGCAAACTTTAGACTGTGGCAATTTATTCCTCTACAATGACAGGGACTCGGGAGAATGAGAGCAGACTATGGGGTCTACCACCTTCTAAGTTAACTCTGTGATCTTACCCAAACTACTTTTCAGCAGTAGGAGAAGATAAACGTACTTCCCATTCAACTTTTGGACATCGGGTTGTAGGAGATAAAAAATATTTCAGAGTCAGGCAGGGTGGTATGGCTGTGATCTCATCAGTCAGGAAGGCCAAGGCAACAGGTTAATGACTTTAATATCAGGCTTGGATACCTAGCAGGACTAGACTTTGAATGCAAATGTAAAGGAAAAGAAATGAGTAGTGTAGAACCCACTAAGATCATGGAATCTGTGCATTAACATGGTAGATTTCTTAATAATAAATAGTAAGTTGCTTGATAACAGGACCAGTATTTTTATTAAACCTATGTAAAAAAAATGTCAACATGCTGTGACTGGTTGTTCTCAGCACATATATGTACATAAAGATATCACACAGCAGTGATCTTAATAAGAACCTTCTACAGTTATGTGGAAGGGCAGGTGTACCATGCTGGGTTTTCTTTTCATAGCATTCAGTTTGCATGGGAAATGTTGAGATATTTTCTGTAGTGGCTCCAGGAGTCTTAGATGGTGAATCTTTTCCCTTAGAGAGTATCTTGTGAAGATATCACTCAAGGTCTAGGTTAACAATTTCAAGAGAGGAGGAGGAAACCATCAAGTCTTGGGTTACATGAAGCAAGAGGAAAGAAAGCTTTCTCTCTTCAAAGAAACGAGTGAAAGAAACCTATCTACAGTCTTAAAACTCCACAAATATGTGGCATTTTTCCATGTGGTGAGACTGAAAGAGAGCTTACACCCAGAGCACACTGCACTTCAAACACCCTTTCCTTGCCTAGTTCTATTCAGGAAACCAGAATTCTTCTAGTCAAGAACTGGCCTGGCTAGTTCCACTTCTCATAATTGCTAGATCCCTTCTCATGTTCACTATGCTAGTTGGAGTCATTATCTCTTGATCTCACCCAGGTATTTGCCCTAACTTGTTTTTAAGATAAGGGGGTGATGTTTTAAAATGTTTCTAAAACTGAATTCCACTTCAGCAGTATTTCTATTGGAATAGTTTAGTCAAAAGTGTTGACGGAAAATTTGGATGAAATAAATATCTAAGAATTATGACACTTATAACTTAAATATCTCTTGGTATTTTTATTATTTCTTTCCCATAGTCCTATGAGGCCATGGGAACTAATATAAACCAAAATTCAGAAACATGTCCATCATGGATGTTCATTGCTCAATTTATGTGCATGAAGTCTTGGTTCTAAACCTCTAACTCCAAACATGATACTGCTTTATCCTCTGATGCACCGAATCATGGCCCATGTGTTGGGTTATCATCAAATACACGTTTTAAGAAGGATCTTTCTTTCAGTTTCCTCATTAACTTCACAATATAACATACATCACAATGTGATATCTCTAGACTCTCTCTCTCTTTCTTTCTCTGTCTCTCTCTGTCTCTGTCTCTCTCTCTTACACACACACACACACACACACACACACACACACACACACACACACACAAAATGTGACTGATATACCTTGTAGCATAAACATACAAATGTGTGACATGCACATGTACAACCCTTGTCATGATACAATTTACTTCTTTGGTTTTTTTTTTTACTGTTATGCTTATGACTGAGATCTAAAACTTCCAGGGCTGGTTTATTTGTATTTTTAAAAGACAAAGCTGGGCTAAACAGGAAGGATATTATGGGTTACAAAAATAAGCTTCTTAATAATATTTCAAATTTTGATTTCCTGTATTTGAAGTATTCCCTAGTGAAATATGAACATAAAACAAATATTAACTACATAAAAATAGAAGCATACTCATAAATTTCAAAGCTGTTGCATATACATATTGATAGTCAGTTTTTACACAGAATCTATTTGGGTTTTTAAAAGTAGTCACATATCACAGATATTGAGTGCGTGACCTGATGCAGCTCACACAGTGTGAGTTGGAATGAAGATGCTCACTTTTTAGTTCTTTGCTTTTCCTAAACTATCTTCTATCACACCAGAAAGATGCTTGGGCTTTTTTACTTTCCAATATCTTTTGGTGTAGTTATTTTCTCTTATAAAGTTTTATACGGTTTCATCCTTTACTTAAAAAAATCACAAGTTCTTATCATGGTATTTTAGTAACAAGCTTCTGAACCATATTTTTCTATTTCTGAGTCTTCTTTCTGAAAAAAAAAAACTATAAAAATCAATAGAACTTTCAGTTCACTGTCAGGTGGTGTTTTAAATTCTGTGGGCCTTTAACCTCACAGCTTGACTTTTAACCCATCTGCTTA
Source organism: Peromyscus leucopus (assembly GCF_004664715.2). Taxonomy (NCBI): domain Eukaryota; kingdom Metazoa; phylum Chordata; class Mammalia; order Rodentia; family Cricetidae; genus Peromyscus; species Peromyscus leucopus. The sequence continues at coordinate 77,385,408 of NC_051084.1, read as the reverse complement.
AGGAGTATAGAGCTGCAAAACCTCAGATATTTGAAAACACACAGAAAAGCAGATTAGCTAATGCCACAATGAAGCCAAACTTCTTACTCCTATGAACTGCGAAAAGGAGATATGTCCCTACATTACCTACAGATAAAAGTCAGATTTTGATTCATTTATTTTATCTCAAGTCTGTTGTGGCACAAATAAATATTAGTCCTGTGTACACAATACACTTACAACTTACACCAAACTCTGACTAGTCTCATCCCATGAATAAGCACACTAAATGCTAAATGTATTCAAATATTCTAAACATTGAGTTTTAAATTCTAGGTGCACTTAATCGCTTTTCCGTATCAGTTCATGGTCATGAGTTGGTTCATGAGACACACTCAGAGAAGAGTAAGATGAAATTACTTAGTCACAAGTTTACTGAGGGGATTTAAGTTAATAGGGAAATCTTAGCTTGTTGAGCATTTCTGTTTTAATTTCCAATTAGGTGCTAATATGTGCAAATAATAGAAGTGCCTGATATTTGTGAAGCTTTATTCTTTCTTTCCCCTTGGTGTCTAGAATGGATTAGAGAAGAAATCACCTAAAACAGAGAGTTTTACCAGAATTTGTCTGCTCTGATATCAAAATGGAATGAGAAGGAAAACTATCCCTTGGACATGGGGTGAAAAAAGTGCAAATGCAGATGCTCCATAATGCAAAGTGATTGACAGCATATGAACATTCAACAGTGAGTCATGGTATTTTTTCAGAGGCTCTGACAAGTAGTCAAGCTTGGGTGTTAACTGATAGAAATCACTTCCCAGGAGTATGGAAATAGTTTTCATATCTAGATGGTGTGTGTACTTCAAGCAAACCAAATGCAGTCCAAGAGAAGCCAGGCAGACCTTGAGATGTGGTAAGTAAATGACAAGAAGGAAGCTTTCTTTCTGGTGTCAGCCCATATCAATTCTACCATCGAATACACGCATACCTAGCAGTTGTAAGATATTTCACAAGCACCTTCCACATCGTTCACTTTCCTTTTCCCAGTAACAGACAACTTGAACATCTCTAGTACACCATGTTTAAGATCCAGGCTGGGAAACATATGTCCATGGACCTATATGGGTATTTCTCTGTGCTAGAAACTATTTTTTAATAATATTTTTTTATTATTATTATTATTTTATAATACTATTCACTTCTACATAACAGCCACAGATTCCCTTGTTCTCCCCCTTCCTACCCCCCTCCTTTCCCCCCAGCCCATCCCCCATTTCCATCTCCTCCAGAGCAAGGTCTCCCCCAAGGACTGAGATCAACCCGATAGACTCAGTCCAGGCAGGTCCAGTCCCCTCCTCCCAGACTGAGACAAGTGTCCCTGCATAAGTTCCAGGTTTCAAACAGCTAACTCATGCAATGAGCCCAGGACCTGGTACCACTGCCTAGATGCCTCCCAGACAGATCAAGCCAATCGACTGTCTCACATATTCAGAGGGCCTGATCCAGCTGGGGGCCCCTCAGCCTTTGGTTCATAGTTCATGTGTATTTTTTTTTTGTTTTGTTTTTTTGTTTTTCAAGACAGGGTTTCTCGGTGTAGCTTTGTGCCTTTTCTGGGACTCACTTGGTAGTCCAGGCTGGCCTTGAACTCACAGAGATCCGCCTGGCTCTGCCTCCCGAGTACTGGAATTAAAGGCGTGTGCCACCAACGCCTGGCTTTAGAAACTATTTTTTCAGCAACTTCAAATTCATAAGTAGAATCCCCATCCCCAATGTGCTGATGTACAGTGGTGAACCTTTTGGTGATTACATTTTCATAATGAAGCTCTTTCTCCCCCACCCACGCCCTTTTTTTTTTTTTAATTTTTTTTTTTTTAATTTTTGAGTCAGAGTTTCTCTTTGTAGCTTTGAGACTTTCCTGGAACTCACTCTGTAGCCCAGGCTTGCCTCAGTCTCACAGAAATACTCCTGTCTCTGCCTCCCAAGTGCTGGGATTAAAGGCATGCTCCACCACTGCCTGGTGGAAGCTCTCTCTAATGGGAGTAATATGACACTTCTTGAGAAAGAAAGGTCAATGAGAATTATTTCACTCTATCTACCCCATGAGGAGACATCATGAAGATGATTATTTATGCTTATCTATTATTGTTTTATCTTCATGTCATTTTAATTTAAGTGACCTGTTTGTGTGTGTGTGTGTGTGTGTGTGTGTGTGTGTGTGAGAGAGAGAGAGAGAGAGAGAGAGAGAGAGAGAGAGAGAGAGAGAGAGAGAGAGAGAGAGAAATTGATTGTGCTTAGTTTGAATGAAAATGGACTTTTATGTTAGGTTCTTCTGTTTAAAAGAACCATGTCTTTGGTGTATTTTTGTCAGAAATCTTTATGTAACCAAAAAGCGTCATTGGCATTCCAACATGGGCTCTTATTTCCACACAGAGGTTAAGAAAGCCAAAAAAAAAAAAAGGATCCTTTAAGAGTTTCTGCCCGACAGTTTCTGCTGGTCAGCAAGCCCTTGAGCAGCTAGTATATTACGTAGGAAGAAAGAAACTAAGTGAAAACGCCTGGCACAGTGCAAGCATCGGCATCCTAGAGCTCTAGGAAGGTTGATTGCAATTCCTGGTCAGACACACCTCCTACCAGCTGTGAGTTTCATGCTTGGCTTTCGTGACCAAGGAAAAGCAGGCAGAGCCAGCTGAGAGCTACGTGAATGGAGGACCCAGGAGTACGTTATCAGTCTAAAGTTTGCTTGTGCAGTCAAAAAGGGCTGAAGATACTCAATAAAAGAGGTCCAGATGGAAAAACCTCTACAGGTTACAGTGTGTTTAACAATGTGTGTTGGCTTAAGAAAAGGTAAAGGGCATAGTCATAGGAAGGAAAGGTGAATAGTTTATAAAATAAAGTCTTTAAAGAGAGAAGTTAAGTAATATAAAAGAAAAAAGCAGTGTAAGATGGGAAATAACACAGGGAATCTTGATCCTATATGTTATTTATTGTGTTGATTCGGAATCTTTTGATTATTGAAAAATAAAGCTACAAAGAGACCTGGAATTGAAAGAGGGACTGTTGAAATAAACCAGCCTATATCCTCTAGGAATGCCTTAACTTTTAAAAAGTAAAATATATATATTTGTCAAATGGAAATCAAAAATGCTTTAGAGTTTTATTCCCATAGGGGACGAGAGGCTGTGGATTCCTTCAGGGTTAATATGGATCAGATTTGATCAGGTAAGACCTGAAACTTGACAGGTGATATCTATCAGCAAAGGTTACTGCTGATTTTCCCACAACTTGGCCATTATCTCAAATTTTATCTCTGGGACCCTAAAGATATTTTTTCCACAGAGAGGAGAAGTATGGAGAAAACTATGCCCACATTTCCAAGAGTTGGGGGGTGTGGGTGTTTTTAGGTTATTTGGTGGGTTATGGATGTTTGTTATCCTTTAGTGAAATATAGAATATTGATTCTAAATTTAAACAAATTTAAAGTTATTTTTGTTACACTGCATATAAGTTTTTATTCTTGTTTAAAAGGGTTTGTTATCATTAGGGAGACTATAATATATTGATACAGATTTAAAGTTAATGTTGCACTATATATATATATATATATATATATATACACACACACACACACACACACACACACACTTGTTTAAAGGATTTTTGTATATTGATAAAAATTTAAGGTTATATTTGTTACAACATACTGTATGTATGTTTCTATTTTTGTTTGAGGTATTATGCCTACACAGTATATTTGGAAATGTAGAGTGAAGTTTTAGTTTTTGAAAGCTGTTATTATAAACTATATAGGATAATCAGGAAACATAGGTCAGCAGTTAGTCATTTATAACAATCAAAATTGTAGATATGTTAGATATGCTTTACAGATCATATAGAGATATATTTTAGATAGATAGATGGTTTTCAAACCTTCCAAAGTCATACAGAATATGGCATTTTATATGGTTTGTTAACTTAGGGCTTTTCACGACAATGAGACACATCTGCTCCTGGCAGCACCAATTTACTTCAGAGAAAATGATGGGCATTGAAGAAACTCCTTATGGAGTTTGCTTTCATTGTGGCAAGGTTAGGCACTAGGCAAAGAAACTGTTCTGATCTTTGACAGTTGACGATGTGCTGTGCAGACTGGACATGCAGGACACACACAAAAAAGACTGTTGAACTTTGCCAACACAAAGCAGGAGAGTCCTTCAAAGTTCCTGCTTCATAGAAGAATCTGCCAGATAGTCTGCAGGCCACAGCGGAAAGTGACTGACAAATTTTTCAGTACAAGGTGGGACAGTCTTTCAAATTTTCTGCTTCACTGGAAAGTCTGCAAGATACTCTAGGTCTGTAGGCTGAAGATGGATGCCTTAAATTTGAAGAGGAACTTTGGGTGACTCTCCCGGCAAATGTCTCTGTTGTTAGATAATATTTCATCCTTCTGGGACTTTAATGAAGTTGAAGACTAAATAGTTATAATTACAGTTTTCCTAAGTTATGATAGAAAGTAAATTAGGTGTAAAATTTTTGATTCACTAAGATAAGATAGATAATGCATTATTTTCTCTGAATATGCTAACTAAAAATGGACAGAATATTGTGAATATATTTTATTTTATTTTATTTTTTATTAATTTTTTTATTCATTTTACATACTAACCACAAATCTCTCTCTCTCATCCTTCTTTCTGCTCCCCCTCCACCTTCCGCCCAACCCCTCATCCCCTCCTCCAACAGGGTAAGTTCTCCAATAGGGGGACAGCTAAGCCTGGTACATTCAGTTGAGGCAGGAACAAGCCCCTCCCCACTTTATCAAGGGTGAGCAAGTTGTCTGACCATAGGTAACTGGATCCAGAAAGCTGGCTCATGCACCAGGGATAGATCCTGATCACACTGCCCAGGGCCCCTCAAACAGACACAACTACACAACTATCTCCCATACGCAGAGGGTCTAGCCCAGATTAGACTACTAGACACAGTGATGAGGGTGCCTAAACTATGCCACATGCAAAAGAAATTGACCCTAACATATCTGACCATCAACTATTTGTATGCAAATAAAACAAAAATAGCTTAGATATGAGAGAAATCTTGTTATAAAAGATATAGATCCGATTTTGAGCCTCTGACTTTCTTGCAGCTTTTATTTCTCATATGAATGGACTCTTATTGTGAAGCATGCAGACTTAGGCTAATAGATTTTTGTGATGCTAGTTGGGTTGATTATATATGTGTGCACATGTAGGTTGTAATTTGTTGTATCTATCTAAGTTGACAAGATTTTAAATCTTCTTGTATATAAGTCCTAGCCAGACATCAATGTTAAAGGCCTGAATAAAGCTTGCAATCTATACTTCAGGAAAAAAAATTCCTCTTCCATCTGCATCAACCAGGGATAACTGTTTATAGTTATCAATGGGTGAATGCTAGGCCTCCTGCAGCCTCCCTTAAAGGTTTAACAATGATATATGGGTGCTAAATAAAGGCTTATCAGCTTACTGTACATCACAGCCCTGATAACACTTCCCCAGGAAAGGAGAAAATGGAACAAGGACCTATTCAGAAAATGTTGGTCTTCAGATATACCAGTACAATGGGACTCCTCTAAATGACAGCATGGCTTAAGTGTGGAATTTTGACTCCCAATCCAGGAAATTCTAAGGCGGGAACCAAGGTCTATCTTAACTCTGGAGACGGGGTTAGGATCCAGGCTGTTTTTCTTCTGTGCTCTGGCTTTCTGAGACATGTGAATTTTGGAAGATAAGAACAGAATAGCACATTAGCTGTAGCATGTGACATTTGTCAGATTAACAAAAGGAGTGGGAGGGAGGTTTCATCCAAGTCTCCATTTTTCCTGATGCAGAATCTGGTTAAGAAGAGGATAATATTCATGTTTTAAATACTGATGTAGAAAAGGAAAAGAAGTCAAAGATTTGCGGGTCATAGAAACAGAAGCTAATCCCCTCCATGTTTTACAGATAAATGGTCCAAAGGTACAGGAAAAGGTCCCTTGTGGACCATAAATATCACGTGGTGTTTAGTTTTGTTTTCCATTTTATCTAAAATATTAAAAGGAAGAATTGTGTTTCCATCTAGTACCATTATGAGATGGCTGGGATTCTTTAAAGTGTATCTGGTCCCTCTGTGGAAATAGTGAGGCATGGTTTCTTAAAAATAAACACAGAGAATGAAACCTCTTAAGTTAATTGTGCCTTTCTGACTAATTCTCATCAAGGGCATGGGAGCTACTACTTGACTGATCTTTCAGAGGAATAGCATATGCACACAGGAAGTCCTCTTTGTTATCTAATCTCTGTCTCTCTTGCCATAATCCTCCCTTGTTTTCTTTTTGATAAAGGAAACATGGAGTTCTGTATCTGAAAGAGGAAACATAAAAGGTGTAGACATAGGATGCTATCTTTTTAATTGAATTGTATTCTGTGTGTGTGTGTGTGTGTGTGTGTGTGTGTGTGTGTGTGTTCATGCCCCCTTTTCTATATGTGTGTGTTAAGAGAATCATAGGGCCTATGGGCAGTAACACTGTATTTATATAAGGACCAGGCAGAGTCCATTTAAAGCTATCTTGATGAATTCATCCATCATTTGTAACAAAGAAACAATATCTGAAAAGCTCAGAAATTTGGAGAATGACACTAATGAACAAGTTTAATAAATGTTATCACTGTGTTCTCTTGGTTTTGTGGGTGTTGCTTTTATTATAAACTTTATACTGAAACATCGTAATAGACAGCCATGATTTGTACAGACAAACCCTTCTTTAACCATACCCTTGAATATTTTTCCAAATGAAATAGCCCCTGAGGCAAAGCAAAGTGATAGCAAATGAACCAATCTAATCCTAGCTTCTCTAGTCAGGAAGCGAGACAGCCGTGGATGACATTGCCCTCTGTGTCACTCATTTCAACAACTGCTTATTCAATATTGATGGGTCTCATCAGGAGAGATTCAGCCAGGTGATGGAACAGGGGACACCAAGGAGGTGAAGGGCACTAAGTCAGAATGGTGACTGCAAATCCCGGGGAGCCAGCTCCACTTCACAGAACACAGCTTCATTCTTTGTGATTGAAGAGGGTGCTTGAGACACAGACAGAGCTATAAGAACAGGGCACCCTTTCACTTGTAAGAAATTACATTCTGTTTTTTATGAAGTATTCTTATAAATGGGATAGTCGAGAAGCATAAGGCGTGGCTTCTGTTTTCAAGAAGTTCGACTTGTTTTGATGAAGCAATATAGATAGGGAAGTCTCTGGTTAGCAAGCGTTTGACCATAAACATATGCACAACGGTTAACTCAACAGAGGGTCAGAAAGAGGTGAGGATGATATGAGAAAACATGGAGAGGAAAAGAGAAAAAATTAAGTACAAGGCAGTCATCTGATAGTGCTGAGAATGTCTCAACTTTTGTAAAGGGAAGATGGTTTCTATAGAGAGAATCTTGCCAGAATACAGAATGCAACAGACACAGAAGGTAGAGTGGTTGGGCATAAAGTGAAAACTTTAGCCACAAATTCTATCCTAGCACATACATGGAAAAGAAGGCAGGAGTGAAATGTTCACTTAACATCCTATAACAAGCTGGCATTGAGTGGGGCAGCCAGCATTTCATAATACAATATAATCCATAGAACATTTGGTTAAAAATAATGAAATCTAAGTCTAATACTTAGATTATTAATGCTTATAAAAATAGGATTGCAGGGCTAAAAATTATACATCAGTGGTTAAGAACAGTTGTTGTATTTGCAGAGGATGCTAGTTTTGTTCATAGCCCCTCAGAAGGTTTTCTCTTTAAGCAGCTGCCTGTTTTCTTTTCAGGCACCTGCCAGCATGTACTCATATAGTCACACACTAGTACACATAAGAAAAAATAAAATAAATCTTTAAAAGTAGAATTACAGTCTCTGGGATTGTCATAGTGGATAGAATTGAGGCTCTATGTTGACTGGGTTGTTCTGCTCAGCTCTCTTGAGGCCTGCATCCCTAGGGTGTCATGATTGAATTGGTCCTGCTAGACATTCCCTGTCAGAGGAGTGCTCGAGACTGAGGCGTTAGTCTGAGAGCAATTTCTAAGTAGAGTAGGTCTTCATTTTACACAGGAAGACAAAGATTATATTTGAATTTTGTTTTGAAAGCCCAACTGATATAATGGTGACAGAGTGAATTAACACAGGGTGTGAAGGGGAAGAATTAACTGACACATGAGGAAGTATAAAAGTATTTAGTGTCCTCAATGACAATAATACTTTTGAAAATTCCTATAAAACAGACTCTTAACTACATAATTCTGTTATAAGAAATATGATATATTAAAATTGTTCAGCTTATTCACATACTTTTTGTAGCTTACTCAAAGTTTGAGACAGATTTACCTAGAATAAAAATAATGCTAAAATAAAGAATATTGACCTATGTCATACTTAAATTGCTTTTTAGCACACAGATTTCTTGTCTAGCACATTACAAAGACTTTCAAAATATGATATATGTTCTTAATAAGCTGTATTGAGCAATTTCAAGTGACAGACAAATTATTATAATCTATGCAATGTGGGCTGTTCAAGTACACCCTTTACATAAAGTAGATTGCAACTTTCATGCTAGCTTTGCTAAATTCAAAATAAATACGCCTAGTTGAAAACAGTCTGAGTTTTATTTTATAAGTCAAATAACATGTCTCAAGACTCATGTTCTAGTTTGGCATCTTGCTATGATAAACACCACGACTATAAAGAAACTTGGAGAGAAAAGGGTTTGTTTGACTTACATCATGGATTGACTGAGCTAGGCTCAAGGCAGGAACCTGGAGGCAGGAACTGAAGCAGAGACCATGGGGTATCACTGCTTATTGGCTTGCTCCTTCTTCATACTTCTATCAGCATGGCTTTTTTACACAACCCAGGACCACCTGCCCAGGGATGGCATGGCGCATAGTGGACTAGTCATTGCTACCTCAATTAAACTGATAAAGAAAATGTCCCATAGTGTAACAAGAATCTTAAAGGTTCTTATTAACAAAATCAAACTAGAGGTGAGTTATTGGGGTCCATGCTGGTAGATCAGAGAGACAGAACAAGCCACAGCTAACCTCACCTGGTCAACTTCTCAGCTGCTCTTGTTTCCTCAGACTGGAAGCTTCTGTGGCCTCATCCCAATGGCTCTCAGCTGAACTGCTGTTCGAGAGCCTGAAGCTTAACCAGCCACATGCTTAACCAGCCAAATGCTTCTAGTTTCTGGTCCTCACGCCTTATATACCTTTCTGCTTTCTACTATCACTCCCTAGGATTAAAGGCTCACTTTGTGGGTTAAAGGCGTGAGTCACCATGCCTGGCTGTTTCCAATGTGGCCTTGAACTCACAGAGATCCCAGATGGATTTCTGCCTCTGGAATGCTAGGATTAAAGGTGTGTGCTATCACTGCCTAACTAGTGGCTTTTCTGTTCTCTGACCCCAGATAAGTTTATTAAGGTACACAATATTTTGGGGAACACAATACCACCACACCATAGATATGTCCAAAGGCCATTCTTCTGGAGGTTATTTACTAACTGAAACTACTTGGAACAACTCTGGGCTGCGTCAAGTTGACAGCTGAAGCTAAGGACTATTGCTACATGAAGGTCATCAATTTTGAATGTGACAATCTAGTAATATCATCTTAATCTTTGTCAGTTTAATTTAAAAGAACAATATATTTGTGTTTAATGTACAAGTGTGTGCAAATGAATGTTTGCTAGCATACTATTTTTTTTTGGAGTTCAGATTACAATTTGTACAATAATCAGAGTATTGATTCTCTCTCTTCACCATGTAGGTTCTATGCATGGAACTTACATTGTCAGATCACATGTTTGGAAGCAAATACCTTAGCTGGTGGGCCAGAGCTGTTATGTTTAGTCTGGAAAAGCAATGGTGCTACTGTGATTTGAGTATGAAATGCCCCTCTCAAGCTCATGATTTACATTAGTCCTGAGCTGGCTAATCAGGTCTTTTGGCACAGGGTTTAGGTTTATCTCTAGCTAGGGTGAGTAACCTAAGTCCAGACTGCTGGTTGTGTTATACCCCACACACCCACACTCAGTCTCCCAAAATACCAGCAATTCCCACCACCGTGCCTTCCCTTCCATGATGGATTGGCCTCTCTAAAATCCTGAGCCCTCATAAATCCAGTCTCCCTGAAGTTACTTCTTATTCTTTCCTTTTGTTCCCCACAACAACAAAAGAAGTAACTTCTATAATTTCTGGTGATTCCCCTCATTCCTGTGTGACCCAGGCTTCTTCAAATCAAATGCTAGCTAGGAAGCCAGAGAATGAGTAGATGGCAAGTGAGGATATGCTGTGTAACTCAAATGAATTGGGAAGGCCCTCACATCAGGAAGGTGTTCACTATTGTGTGAAGTGGTATTCTTAATCCAAAACAGAATACAGGGTAACTTTTTGTTGTTGTCATTTTTTTTTGTATTAACCCAAGGAATGCACTGTTTCTAGATTTTTAACATTTATATTTTTTCTCATTTGGTTCTTAACTATAACTCCAAAGGTGATTTGAAATATGAGAGTAATTTGAAAACTAGAACAGAATTCTGAAACTGACTAAATATTCTTTTACTGACTCTTAAAATGGTTGAAGTAGAATAAAAGAGTTTGAAATGAGGAAAGCCGGGATGAAAAATCACATAGGATCTTACTCTGCAGTAAATCTTGCATTTTTGAGCAAGCTCTTACAGGCAAAGCCGGCACAGCATGCAACTCCCAGCCCTTCAGCAGCATTGGGCCATGGTTTATTTTTTGAGTTGTCATGGGTGCTCACCTTCCGGTTATGTCTTTTCTGACTCATGTATCATGTCTTCTTTCAACTCTTCTGACAATATGTCAAGTATTAGTCCTGAAATCATCTGTCCACACAGTGGGAGAGAGAGGCTAGCCAAATACACACTGACTGGGGAGCCAGGAGACTCTAGCCTTTGATACGTTTTCCCCCTACTAAAAGGGGAAATCTGCTAAGCACATGGAATCAAGTTCCTGGATCGATAGGGAAAACTTTTAAATATATAGCTATCAAGGGAAAATTTATATCTTGACTAAGGATATGTTTTGATAGTATAAGTGATATTCTCATAAAGTTTTTGGAGTGACACATGAGGAATGAACGGGAGAATAATATAAAAAGCACATGTTACCTCCTCGTGGCCGATGGAGCCATCTTTCTGCCTTGCAAAGACATTGACTTCCACTCTGCCCTCATCTTTTAAAGTAGCTGAGTTCTGTAGAACTAGAGTTGTACACAAAAAAAGAAACAAACCTAAAATTAGTATAATGAGATTGGGTTAGAAGATGCAAGGTGTCCTAGATTCTGTGTACACACACTAGGTTAGGCTAATTTGTCAAGAAATATTCACAGGGAATATCACTTTCCTTCCCAACATATGTTGGGACTTTTGTTTGTTTGAGTTTTTTTTTTTTTCCACTCCAGAACCTTTCAGATAGGCTGACTTGGAAAAGGAATTCTGCTAGACTTATGTTTTTAATATACTGTCTTAAATACTAACATTTCATTCAGCTATTTATCTGCAAGACTGAATTTTGACCTATTTATTATGGGAGAAGTTTCAGAAGAGGCATTCAAGTTCCTTCTCTGTTTTTTGGTCTTAAAAACAGGGGAAATGGTTTCTGAATTATCCAATATTCCATTGAGGGCTCAGCAGGTGATCCCAAATTAAATTCACAACCTTCTAAGATGACATTTTTCTGTAGAAAGTCCCAGGATATAGTTTTACCAACTGGATTCAAACCAAGCCTCTTTGTGACAATATATAAATCACTGAACTGTGGGATTGAGCATAGCATTCTCTAATACAAGGGGAGTAAGGACATGGATTTTTTTAGGTCATCTATGGAACTTGCGAGAAGCATTGTTAGCTCAAATAGCATAACTTAGTTTACACTCTATCATCTGTCTATCATCTATCTATCTATCTATCTATCTATCTATCTATCTATCTATCTATCTATCTACCTATCTATCTATCTATTATCTATTTATCTATCTATCATAGTCATCATCATCTATCAGTCACAATATAGAAAGCCATAAAAAAGAAGTCATCATTTTGAGAGGAATACAGGAGTAGAACATGGAAGAGTTTGGAAGGCTACAACATGGGAGACTTTGGAAAGTTGAAATGGAAGTGAGGAAATTATGTAATTATATTTTACTTAAAATATATTAGAATTTAAAAAGATATATTTAAAAGAATAAAACAAAAAAAATGTGTAGCTGAGGGACATCACTGATATTGGCAAGTTCTTTTATATCACAAGATGGATCTCATTACAGCATTTGATAAATCTTGGCTCATGAAAAATTGAACGTATATTAAATTTGTAGCTTGTTGGATCTTTTTATTTTCCTATCTATCTATCTATCTATCTTTCGATCAATCAATATGTGTATATATATGTATATACATAATTTCCTACTCATAACAGCAAGTTAAATCAAAGTTTAACTTCTTCATATTTCCTGAGACTAGGTCTGACTATGTAGCCCCAGGTGGCCTGGGTTTTGCTGTGTAGAACAGGCAAGCTTCCACTTGTGCCAGTATCCTGCCTCAGTTTCCCAAGTGTTGGGAAATAAATAAGAAATTAAGAAATAAAGCTCAATTTCTTCATGAAAATTTTAGATTTGAAAAATCTAAAACAGATTTTGGAAAAAGAAATAATGAGTAAAATTTCCAATAAAACTATTTTAAAGCATTTTGTTTCTCATAAATATGACAGGATGAAGTAAAATTCTGTTTATTAAGATATTTGTATCTATTCTCTAAAAATAGAAACACATACCAATACTTTTAGTCACACAATTTATTTGTTCAAATGGCTTTTCTTTTACATAAGCATATGGCAAATTATTTATAGTTTATATTGGGGCTTTGTATAGCACAATTATACAGAGTTTTTCTGGCCTGAATAGATCCTGAATTTTGGCTTCTGTAAAACACACACACATACACACACACACATACACACACACATTTTATATGCATATATATATATACATATATGATCATAATTCATTTATTATACTGAAATCATATACCTAGATACAGTGAACTCATAAAGCAAAGAATGAATGACATATTCTGGCTGACTACTTTTGCTATTAGATATAATCACAGTTATAAAAATAAAAACATAATTATATATAATTAATATATAAATAAATCAATATGTTCTTGATTTATTTGAATCAGCATACTTATGAACAAATTAAAATACGGGTTGTTATTGTTTCTGACTACTTGAAGTAATCTGATTGCCCTTATATTCTTATGAATTATAATTGTACAAAAAAGACTTACCTTAATGTTATATATATTTTCAAAAACATAACAATTTTTACTATTTTATATGCAAACCAAGGGGAAATTCCAGTGATCTTCTACAATGTTCTCAGCAATCTAAAAGGATGTTGTTTACAAACTTTTTGAGTACTGGCAGCATTAATAGGACTCTGAGCATCAGCCATAGGGAATTCCTTTTAAATATTGATTGCTTAGAAATTAATTGTTTTTTTAGTAATTATATATAAAAATAATATCTGCTGATATTTAACACTTATGTCATTTGAATTCCTTTTTTACCAATATATTTTATTGATAAAGTGGCTAGCACTTTTTTAGTTCTCTCATGGAGTATCATAAACTATATTTTAAAAATCAGTCATTACTGAATAGTAACACAATATGACATTTTTATTGTATTTTTATCAATTATGCTATTTTAGCAATGAAATCTCTTAAACATTTTATATGCCTTGTGTTCTGGTTCTTGTATGATTTGAGACATCTTGAATTCCTGTGAATTTGGCACTTCAGCATGACTTACCGAACATAAGTTGTCAGGATGTAAGATTTCTCTTTTATTTTACTAACACTGGAAATAACATTGCTCCAAATTTTATATTAAAAACTCAGTGCACTTCTTAAAGGACTCTGTGCATTGCTGGAGAATGAATCTCAAATCTAGACATTGCAATATCAATAACACAAACCTTCCATGTCACTGACTGTAATTATATTTAAGGAACTAACTTATACTGATTTAAAAGACAAATGTGCAGTCATATGTAATTTCATCAAAAGATATATCAAGTTATATATACTAAAATCAAGACCTTTAGGTAAAATAATTTTTAAAATAAAGTCTTCACTACACATTTACTTAATATATATCATTTTTTTTTTTTTTTACTTTTTCAAGACAAGGTTTCTCTGTTTAACAGTCCTGGCTGTCCTGGAACTCACTTTGTAGATCAGACTGGCCTTGAACTCACTGAGCTCCGTCTGCCTCTACCTCCCAAGTATTAAAGGCGTGCACCACCACAACCTGGCTAATATATATCATTTTGGCATTTTTAAATTAAATTTCTTCTTTTCTGAAAATAACCAATAATTTCTATTTTCTTTCATTTCAGAACAACCTCACTTCCTATAGTTTTAGTAATATCTCACCACTGAGATTAAGTATGTTAAGTTGAAACTCAAGAATTTACCCATAAGTAGACTAGAAATGAGATGATTCTGAAGTATCATTCGCAACTTACATACAACTTTCTCCATGATAATCAGAATTCCAGGGTAGCTGCTGAAATGTCTGGGTCAGTATATACCTTTCATTTCAATTTGAAAATGCAGAGTCATCATTAATATTCAAAAACACTGAAATTTCTTCCTGCCCTTTTTTTTTTTTATGGAGTTCAATATCACTAGGATGGAAGTAAAGTTGCCACTCAAAGTGACCAGCATTCTGAGAAGTGCACCCGGTTACTTATTTGGAGTTCTTCACAGTGGGCATAGGGATGAGGGAGAGATTCTTTCCTACTATAATAATTCATGAAGCCATGGTACAGTAGCATCAGCATCTCCATCTACCTGTACTCAAGAGTTCACTATGTACCTGCTCCATTCCAGTCCCTGAAATGTGATCCTTCCTGGGAAAATAGCCTTAGCATTCAGAACCATCAATCACTGTTGATAGGGGCATGAGAAGAGAAGTAATCATTCCCCTAAGGTAACATTGTCCATGTGTTTTGAATCCTATAGCCTTTCTGAACTGTAAGACATTTTAATCCTAGTTCTGCAGTTGTCAAGTTTCCTTGTTGTGAAGAAAAGGAATTAAAAGGCCAACAAGCCTCACACATACTTAATATCTACTTCAGCTGTACGGTACAAAACAGATAATTCTCTGGGGTGAAAATTGTCCCCTTTGATAGTTTAGTTAGAGGTTGATTGAGAACAAAAATGACTCATCTTGCAAATTTTGTTCAGGTCAAGTACTGAAACTAGAGACAAATTCATTGGGCACACAAAAATCTCAGTCATGTTTAGTGTTTCACTTTAACACAAGACACTGGTAGACTTGCAGCATGTCTAGCTATTACAGAATCTAGAGATTCCGAGCAAGTATTACTTTCTTTTATATGTCAGAGTCAAGACTAATTTGCTCTAACTTCAAAAAGGAGCATTCATAAATTTGAAGAGAACAAATACTTATATCTTGATATTAATCTCATCAGTTCAGAATAAACATTCTCTTTTCTCAGTTCTTACCATGGTTAGTTCCATAAACATCAAGATTATATCCTGCATCCAGATTCCTCAGACCTTCCTTGGATGGGGTTTATGGCACAACTAACAGGGTGTCTGGCCATCCCATCACCGGGGTAGGTCAGTTCCTGCCGTCTCTCGTCCATTGCCAGCAGTCTTTTCTGTTGGTATCTTTGTGGATCTCCGTGGGCCTCCCTAGCTCTCTGCTTCCTCCCCTTCTCATGTGGTCTTCATTTACCATGGTCTCCTATTCCTTGTTCTCCCTCTCTTTTCTTGATCCAGCTAGGATCTCCCACTCTCTTTCCCTCGACCGTCGCTCTTCATGGCTGGGCCCCTGGTGGAGCACTGGGAGTCTAATTAGTGAGAAAGAAGAGGGTTTATATGAGCGAGAATTGTTGAAGCCAGGGTTGGATAAAGCACAGGGACAAATAGCCAAACGAATGGAAGCACAGGATCTATGAACCAAAGGCTGAGGGGCCCCCAACTGCATCAGGCCCCCTGAACGGGTGAGACAGTCATTTGGCTTGATCTGTTTGGGAGGCAGCCGTGTGTTGGTGCCGGGGCCTGGGCTTGTTGCATGAGTTGGCTGTTTGAATCCTGGGACATATGCAGGGACACTTGGCTCGGTCTGGGAGGGGGGGACTGGTCCTGGCTGGACTGAGTCTACCAGGTCGATCCCGGTCCTCAGGGGAGACCTTGATCTGGAGGAGGTGGGAATGGGGGGTGGGATGGGGGAGGGGGAGGGGGGCGAGAGTGGGAGAACAGGGGAATCTGTGGCTATTATGTTGAACTAAATGATGTTGTAAAATAAATTTACTTAAAATAAAAAAAAATTATATCCTGCATCTTATATATTTAATAATAGGGAAAAATGGTAATTGAAAATGTATATAACTTATAATTACCTCTTTCAGTAGTTTTTTAATTTTCTTAAAAAGGAAATTCATGTACACATTTACAGATATTAATAAATATATAATTATACATATACAAGATGATAGAAATATATATTCTGCTATGTTACTCATAGAAGCAATATGTTATGTAAATTATCAAAGTAGACTTATTACATATATTTTAAAGAACACAGGTTGCTTACACTGTAGGCCATCTAAATTATATTATGGATGATTTGTGTTTCACATGTACCATAAAAAGATAGATATAAGGTTTAGAAATATCTTAATCAGTCAAGTTATTCTGACATCTCCATAGGAAGACATGAATATTATATAAAAGGGCACACAAGTCTGAATCAGCATGACAGGAATAAAAATACTCTGAGATAAAAGATTGATACCTTGGATGACCCTGCTCTTAGACTTATCATATTCTACTGGAGAACTCTATTTCAGGCATTATGCACCTATGAACAATTTGTTACAAGGTGTGTCTATAAAGTTTAAACTACAGCACAGTGCTGCTGATTTTAAAATATTAGTCCTCAATAAATATTTTAGATAACTAAAGATAGACATCTTCAACCTTAACAGAGGGAATAAAGATGCTATAGGGCTTTTAAATATGGAGTGAGGGTGTGTGAAAATGTAGAAAGAGAGTGAAAGATAAAAGAGAGAGAGGAGGAGGGGAGAGAGAGAATTAGGAAACGATAACTGAGAAACCAGGGTATCAATTTATAAGCATTCAAGGTTAAAAATAAAATGAATGCCTGGTTTTAGGTCAGTTAGCTCTGATTATTCTCCAGAGAGAAAGAAAATTATCATATTTTCTCATTGGCTTTTTTGTTAAGTCCAATAGATAGAAATTTTTTAAAGTTTATCTTTTCAGTAGCCACTGTGGTGGTATACTGTGTACCCTAATAAACTTGCCTGAGGATCAGAGGATAGAGCCAGCCACGAGATTAGACAAAGAGGTCAGGCAGTGGTGGCACATACCTTTAATGCTATCACTCAGGAGACAGAGATCTGTCTGGATCCCCATGAGTTCAAGACCACACTGGGGTACATGAGATTGATCCAGTATAGGAGAGAAACAGAGATAGGCAGTGGTGGCACACACCTTTTATCCTAGCACTTGAGATCTCATGCCTTTTCTTGGGAAGCATACATGCTTTTAATCCCTGGAAGTAATACAGCAGGGCAGAGAAAGGTTTATAAGGTGTGAGGAAACAGAAACTCACTCTCATGAGGCTTAGGATTTCATAGAGGTAAGAACTAGTGGCTGGCTGTTCTGCATCTCTGATCTTTCAGCTTTCATCCCAATATTTGGTACTGTTTTTTTTTTATTATGAGACTATTTAAGATTCAAACAACAAGTCACAGATTTTGCATAGCAAAATCCGATGGTGTATTAATAACTTTCCATAATCCTCAATACATTTTGAGACAATTTACACCACAGCACTTTGAAGCATCCCATTACATGGCAGTCACAGGAGTTAAGTTGTTACATGGGGAAATCATTCTAAAACCTCCAGGGAGATAACCTCCCATCAGGCTAACTGCCATTATGTCAGAAGCTGCCATGAAGGATGCAGGGGAGATAAGACAGCAAAGAACTTGTGTTGAACTCTTCATGCCACAATACCCGCCAGGCAAAACGTGCCTACTGATGTAGTATCGGCATGACTATTATGGGGCATTTTCTGAATGGATTTATGATCTGCTTCACAGAGGAAATTTTATGCCTGGTAATAGAAGCATGGTCAAAAGAACATGGCCAGGGAGTAGTACAGTCACAGGTGCTAATACCTAGGGTAGAATATGCTAGTTTTTTTTCTTCTGTGATCATGATTTCAAATTGCCTTCTAAATATCTACATTAAAACCTATAGGCTTGTGCTGTTTACAACCTTGGGCAGAGAAGCTTCTTTATTCTAGTGCATACTAGTCAATGCAGAACCCTATAACTGATCAAAGAGCAGAGAATAAGAGACATAGTGGTCAACTCACTTACTTGAGACACATTTTGCACACCATGCCCTCAACGAAACTTGGGGAACATGGCAGAAGAAGAGGCAGAAAGGATATAAGAACTGGAGAATGTGGTGGAGTGCTGTGAAACACTGTCTTCTGGACATGCCATGCCATTGTTCTCATGATCTCACAGCAGCTGGGGGTGCCTGCACAAAACATGCAAAACTTAAGACAGGCAATATACCAGCCCAGAGGGGGAAGGGGCTGTTTGGCCCCACTTCTTACTGATAATTAATAGCTTCTTGAGGAGGGGATTCATTCTTTTCTGAGGATGGCCCCATACCAATGAACATAAAACAGAACCAAGACTTAGTGGAAAGAAAAGAAAATGAAGACACGAGATTGGGATGGGGAGTTGTTGGGAGAGATGTGAGTGAAGTCAGAGGGGTATATGGGAGTTGGTTATGATAATATTTAATTATATACATAAATGAAATTTCCAAAGAGTTAAAAAAATCTGTAATTACAAAAAGAAAATGATGCTTCTCTAGGAGAGGGAGGCTGTATTAGTTGCTTTTCTCACTGATGTGCCAAATATCTGAGAAGCAACTTAGTGGAGAGATGATTCTATGTTCCCTACTTTTTATCACAATGTGGCACTCAGAGCACACTCTAAACACTTCAGTATCAGTGTTAAGGACCAATATCCTTCTCTTAGACTTATCTTGTGTTTGATGGATCCACAAGGCTCACAGTAAAATTATCTATCTATCTATCTATCTATCTATCTATCTATCTATCTATCTATCTATCTTCTATCTATCTATCTATCATCTATCAATCATCTATCTATCTATCTATCTTCTATCTATCTATCATCTATCAATCATCTATCTATCTATCTATCATCTATATCTGTCTATCTATCTATCTATCCAACATCTATCTATCTATCTATCTATCTATCTATCTATCTATCTATCTATTTTTTTTACATCCTGACTGGTTTCCCTTTCTCCTCTCCTCCAATTCCCTTCTTCCTCTCCCCTCTGTGCCCTCCTCAGCTCAATCTCATCCTCCTCTGTTTCTGTTCAGAAAGGGGCAGGCCTCCTATGGGTGTCCACAAAGCATGACATATCAAGTTGCCTTAAGACTAAGCAACACCCCTTGTATTCAGGCTAAGCAAGACAATCCAGTATGAGAAATAGATTCCCAAGAGCCAGCCAAAGCACTAGGGATAGCCTTTGCTTCCATTGTTAGGAGTCCCATACTAGACCAAGCTACAAAACTGTCACATATATGTAGAGTGCCTAGGTAAGTCCCATGGAAATTCCTTGGTTGTTGGTTCAGACTCTGTGAGTGCCTATAATCCAGGTTAATTGTTTCTGTGGGTTTTTTTGTGATATCTTTGACCCCTCCAGCTCCTACAATTATTCCTCCCTCTCTCCAGCAAGAAAATTTAACCACTTTGAGTAGTTCTGATGCTATTTCATAGTCGTATCCTAGTTGGCCTCCTTCTATGACTACTATACCTCTTTGGCATCTCTCTCTAGCCAAGTTTCTAGCCAAATTTCATTTTATTTTCTACTTTGGCACCCATTGGGAAGGGATGCATCAGGACCAGACAAGTTCATCAACCTGTTATTTTCATTTGGAGTAAGTTCTGGTCAAGAATTTTGGGTAGGGATATTTTTCCTAGTTACCCCCTTCATTTTTCACAATTCTTACTTAGCCTTAATATATATCTATGTTAATATTGATTAAGAAATCAAACATTAGTAGTACCATAAACTACTGGCTGTACATATATTAAGGGAGTCTATGGACATTACAAACAGGTTTAATGAAAACTAAGAGTATTTATGAATCTGAAAATTTTAATGTGGTTTTATAACTTCTATCAAGGGACAGGTAAATCTATTTTTACAAAACGTATTAACTTAATTTACAATACAGGCTTTTTCACTATTTTTTTTTGTTTTTATGTACATCTTGGTTTTGTTTGGTAGATTACATATATTCTTCCTCAGCAGGTATATTGCAAGTTAGACAAGGCAAATATTTTAAAATCTAACAGAAATTAACTAAAGTACAGATTTCACTTTAGTACAGATCCAAGGCTCGAGTGACTATTTAGATATAAACTGGCCAATCAACATAGGTAGTTTATCTACTTGGAAGAATTCCCATTGTAACCAATCATATTTTCATACTTGTGTGGATTCCATATTCTCTGTAGTTTTGAGGCTGTGTGTTCACCGTGAAGCTTATATATGCATTGCCCACTTATAGTAGAGCATTTGATGTGAAAAGCCACAAGTCTTACTTTGTGTATGTCTCAGAAAATCTATCAGGATTGATGGTTTATGGGATAACTGGCTACTATTCTGTCCCATTGTTTTCTTCAAAAGGTCAAATCTGAAGGGTGAGATGTCAGTTTAGGGTAAATTCATATGTCCTCTGTATTTACACAGATTCCAAGTAGGTAGGATGCCAATCATTTAATTATCATTTTATGCCCATCCCCAAACATTCCACATATTATGCCATTTATCAAATATTATCCTATTATTAATTTGCTCCTGTATTAATTAGAGATCAGTGAATGGTCTCAAAATACGTTTATATTTCACAAATATTATATCAGTATACTATAAAGTTAGCCATTGATTTCTGCTTGCAAAACAAATGTTTTTTTCATTCTGTTTAAGATACTTAAAATAAAAAACGCTCAATTTGAAGTGCCCCATAGTTGTTAAATGAAAAACTGTGACCAAACTGCAGTTATAGAAGTCAAGGAGTTTGGAATACAGGGAATTTTTCCCCATTCTCTTTAATTTTTCAAAATTTACATTATACATAATCATATGCACAATTTAGACTTGCAGCCATTTTTAGAAACTGTAATTTTTGATTCAAAAGAAATCTGCAATCTTGCAAAAATAAGACTCAGTTTAACAGTGTGTTTCCAAAGAAACTGTAGCTGCTTCGCCTCTCAGACAAGAGCTTCCTGATGGAATCTCTTAATATTCCATGCACAAAGGGGGAAAAGAAAGCAGAATACTCCATAGGCCCATATAGTGTTGCCGTGCAGAACACAATACCTGGAAAAGGAAGTAATCATGTCTCATTCTTTCTGAACACCAGCCACTTACTCTAGTGTGTACAGCCTCTGATGAGTGGTGGCCCCTAGAAAAACAATTTTTGGCAATGATTTTTATTAATTTTAAGTTTTTATTAGAAGTATTAGAAGAATCAAAGATTAAAAATAAAACAATGTATAAATACACACACTTTGCATTTTAACCATTTGCTCTCATGACATTGGAGGATCTAAAATATCACAATTATTAGAGGAAGAAGAATAAATTGTTGTTGCTTTAACATGTATCTCTTTGTGGAGTTCTAGTTACTAACCCTTACAGAATGACAGCCTATTATTTTCCACATGCACCATCTCTATCTACAAAACTGGATGGACAACTAATTATAACCTTTTACAAATGAATACAACAGGAAGATTTTGCTGAACCTTTTTTAAGACTCTGGAGTGGGCCCACTGAATGACTTAAGGTTTTACCATTGTGTGTGTAATTGTTAGTGTGTGTTAGAGTTCAGCCCCCAGTGTTGTGTAAATTGTAATAGGGTTATGATTGTGTACTTGTGTTATATTAACTTCCTATTTTCTGTGGATATTTCATAAGATTCTACATTTTTATTCTGATAGATGTAATAGTAAATTTTCGTAAGGTTTGCTTCAATATTGTTGGGAAGATATAGAAGGGGATAATTAAGTGAAGGCCAATGAAAATGAACATTAACAAAGCATAATGATTTATTGTATTATCTTTTTATGTTCCCTGTAGATCATAACTGTTATAAATAATTGTATCAGCAATTTTTATGTGTCATGTCCTCCCAGTTCCCTGCTCTGCTTGCTCTCTCCCTATCCTCTATTTACTCCATCCTTGAGTCATTAGGCGGCATTTACCTTGATTGCAAGAAGGCATTCAAACTTTGTACAAACAGAAATGCAGTTTTCAATAAATGAGATTCTCTCATAAGACAAATGTCATTCTCCACCGGTATGTTTCAGGTGACTCTTAAGGCATCAGTTTCCTTCTAAGAGTACAGGAGTTCTGAGCAGTCACAGAAAAGAAGGCGCGAGAATTGCACCCAGGTAGAGGTAATGCAGGATTATGATAGAAATGAAACATTTGATATTTCTTGAAATATAAAGTGAAGGTTATAATTTACTGTAATAGCACATTGCTGAGGAAATTGATAGCACTATAATTATAATTTCTTATGTTTATTTTGGGGGATTTTATCACGCTTTGCATTACTCCTTGCAGCTGCTTTTCTTGGCTTAGGTGTATATCAACGTTTTTGCAAGTATCATTTCTAAACTTTCTTATAAAGGGTTACAGCTTGCTAGGAGGACAGTGATCTAGTTTGGTTGACTATGTTTTTGCACAGGCACCTGTTACATTTGATATTTAAGTCATGATTTCTTGTTATTACATTTTATTAGGCATTCACTTCCCACTGAGATACAAAGGACCCTGAGTGCTAATGCCATTCTGTAGAGCCCAGGTACATGTCCATGCTGAGGCTTATTCATTACCTCATCTTGATGGAAGAGTCTAGAGGTTTTCATTTTACTTCATTTGTCTTGTTAATATATTGCTATAGAGACAAGATTTAGTTTTCAAATTGGAATGTAGTAGGAGAAAGTCAGAAATGTATGGAATGACTGGGTAACATGTCTATGGAGCACAGCTTATGTGAAGTCTGACTGAGAGCATTTCTTTTAATAATAATTTCTTAGCATATACTCACTGTGCATGGTACTGGATTATATGGATATTTTCATGCAAGTTCATAATGTACTCTCAGAGTTCCACTCTGTAAACCAGTTTATGATCAGTCTACTCTCATCCATAATCCTTCCATGTAGTCCCTTATGTCTAGATAGCTCCTGTCCACTGCTCATGCTTTATACAGGCGTATGATTTATGACCCTATGTAAATTCTTAGATGCAGTGATGATGGAGAACACATGCGATGTTTGTCTTTATAAGTGTTTCATCGTTTGCCTAATTTGACTTTGGTCATTTACATTTTCCTGTGATTGCTTTAGTTTCATTCCTTATGACTGAAATTTTCCATTGTACAAATATATACTAGCTATGTATCTGACAGAGGATTAATATTTAAAGTATAAAACTAAATAGCATGATATCTAACAAGCCAATGGATGAGGTGGAAAACAAAATGAAAAGTGTTCATGTAAGATGAAATACAAATGGTCAATATACACAATGTGATTTTTTTAATGAAAAAAATGTGATTTTAGCATTTGAAAACTATCAAAATTAGACCTGATATGAAACACTAACATAAAAACTGAAAACTTTGTTATGTAAAATCCAAACTTGCATTGACTAGTTCACTGTGCAACTCAGCATGTACATAAAAGTGAGAAATAGCACTAAAAATTTAGAAACATCACTAAAATAAATACCATTTATAAAAAAATGTTCTATACTATTTAAATATCAAGTTCAAAAATTTATACAGGTAAATTTTACAAAATGCATTTTCAAAAATGATGATGTTTTAAAATTATTAACATGACTAATTTGTTGAATCACCCATTTTAGCAGCCTTTGGAAACTGAGCTATGAAAGCAACTAATGAAACTTAGAACTAATGAGGAACTCATTTAGACAGAGAAAATTGGTGCCTGCACAGAAAAGTAAACAAGGCCATAAAACAATTACTAGAAAATTTTGAATTCTGTCACCATAATATTGATACACAATGATTTTCATTTTTACAACCTAAAGGAAATACATATGTGCATGGATGAAAACCTCACAGAGCTATTCAAAACATGGGACCAGAACTTTATTTCCTGACTATTGGGATCTTCCAAGATACCAATGCCTATGCTTTCTTATTTTCTTTAAAATCACAATAACTTGTCTATCCACAATATCTGTCTATGACTATCTCTACACACTGGATAGGTAATCGTGCCTCCATGAAATGATGTATACTGCATATAGTGATTTGTGATTAAAATAACTGTGATCCCAGGTCAACTATATTTTATTAATCATTAGGTCAAATTCTAATATAAATTTTACATATATTTTATAATATAATAAATACACACTCAGAGGGTCTCATGATTTCTTTATTAATTTATATCTTCTTTTTGTTATTATTACCATTTCACATTTTTATTACTAAAACTGCTGACTTAAACAGGAGTTAATTTCATGTATGTTTACTTCAAGTTGTTTTGCTGTGTCTGAGGTTCAAGGGATAGGATGACAGTAGGGCCATGTTCCTGTATAATGTGTCAACAATAGCAAAGGAGACAGATGAAGGGGCAGGCCAGATGCTTGTGAATGATTCAGTGGAGAAGATTCAAACAGGGAGATTTATTCCTAATGGTAGTTAAATGTTCATGCCATTGACAATTACAACTATTTTGTGAAAAATTGTTTATTTGACAACTCAAATATAGGGGACAACCTAATTCTCCACATATCCCCCTTTCATCTATAATAATGTAAGAATGAGAAATATGAAGATATCCATATATTTCTAGAGGGATATGAATCACTGAGGTAAGTTTAAATTTCATGAGGAATTTCTGTAAATATTTTATAATGACTGATTTCATGATTGGAAATATTTTTGGGAAGAGATGATGTCACATCAGAAGTGATTTGCAAACTTAGGGCAAATATGCCAAAGGAAGAGACAGGAAGATATAGACTCTCTCTCCCTCTCCCTCTCTCCCTCTCCCTCTCCCTCCTCCCTCCCTCCCTCCCTCCCTCCCTCTCTCTCTCTCTCTCCATCTCTCTGTTTCTGTCTCTCTGTCTCTGTTTCTCTCTTGCTCGCTCTCCCTCTTCCCCCTCTCTCTCTGTTTCTCGCTCTCTCTCACTCTCACTCTTTTATGCTCTCGATCTCTTTCTCTCTTTTCTTCCTACTCTATCTCCTTATTGAAACCTAAAAGTATTAAAAGTGTTACAACATTGCCTAATTTGACATACTGGCCTTAGGCTGTGCATCACCACCTGTGACAGATTTACATATACCGACCATTATTTCTCAGTTCTTAGCAAGCTTCACTTCTGTCACGGCTAAGGAGAGAATGTGTGCTTGTGTCTTTGGGGATCGATCCCAAGAGAGAATGGCTGGTCTCTTGTATGAGGGTCTATGGGCTGTGATGATAATGGCGCCCTCAAGACTTCACCGTCTTCAGGGTAGTCATACATCTGTCTCTCGATATCTCATTATCTGCCCGGTGGGAGCTTTACAGCCAAGAACCAGAGAGTGGGATCAAGGGGTTCACTAATCATGTAGACCAAATGGAAGACTGGCAGTCTTGGCTGAAGTTACCCAAACATGTTAAGTTTGCCATGGTAGAAAATTTCTCTTATCACATTCTACTACCAAATCCCTTGTTTTTGTATCACTAATTTGTGGTGCATAAATTGTCTACTGTTTAAAATCTATGGATACTAGATTGCTAAAAACACATAGAAAAGCCTCAGAAATAATTCCCAGTCACAGTTATAACAGGGTCCAATCCTACCCGAGTTTCACACGACATTGTGATCCATCATGTGACTCCACCTGGACTCTACTTGGTCTTTTTTTGCTGTCATCTTGAGTTCTGCCTATTGGTCTGCAAGACACATTCAATAAGCAGTAGTGCCAGTTTGTCACAGAACTGTGAGGAATGGTTGAGGCTTTCACTTTAACAGTAGAATTCATTCATTACACATCATAGTCCAAATCACTCCACTTAATTAATTTCTCCCTTAGTAAAAATGTAGTAGTGGTCAAAATCCCCCAGATTAAACGTGAGAACCCAGGGTCAGCCCTTAGCCTATAATAGTTCACTGCCTAAAGTGGTTTTCGAGTGCCCGAGGATTATCTTTATCCGCTTGAATGTTTTCTGCCTAGAAAATTAACAGCTGAGTGCATTTTGAGTAAAATACTAAAGGAAATGGCTGATAAAAGTATCAGAGTTGTATATCTGCTGAAGGCGATACATATCTGCTCTTTCTCAAACCTCCGTTAAGCTGTCATCCTCGCCCTTATCACAGGAATGATTATCTCACAGCGCCTTATCGCCAGACTCTTTCCTGACCAGACAGAAAGAATCCCTGGAAGGAGTCATGTGTCTCATTTGTCTTAAGGGGGTTGTTCTCTTGTGACAAATCACTCGTTCTTGCTGTTAATAGTCAACACACAGTGAGCAGACTGACTGTGAGGGGTCACGCTCTCTGAAAAGCAGTATGGGATTTCAAATTACTGTAGCCAAATGAACCAAATGGCAAGAAATTGATGGTAAATGTCCACCTAATGGCCCGCTTACTCCTGGATTTCTGAATCTGCTAGGTGATAAACTGTGACTAATGTAATTGTTGAAATCACTTGATTGTGCCAGAAAAGAGTGTGTGTCTCAGTAGCCAGTGTGGGGAGAGGGCAAGGTTTGGTTACAGATGGGAGACAGAATGTGCTACATAACTGGAGATGAAAAGGGCACTTCCAGGAGGACTGAACAAGCATCCGAGGGTGCTCAGTGGAACAATGCTTACAGCACAGTTGGAAGAACCTGGATTCAGATCTCCAGCACCCATTCGAAAAAGTGTGGGCTTGCGAGCACTGTGTTGAGATGTCAAGGGTGCAATTTCCCCATTATGACTAGAAGATACCATCTAGAAACAGATGGGAAAGTCCTCTATATCTTACAATCTTTCTGTCCCCTTTTCAGTGATATTCCCTGAGTCTTAGATATAGAGGTTTCATTGAAGACGTAGCAATCTGGACGTCACATCCCATGTTCACAGACACTTATCTTCTGTATTTTGATAGGCTGTGGATCTCTGAAAATCCTGCATAATGACAGAACCAGTTGGCAGATATTGTAGATGGGAATTTTTACATGGTCCCTCTCTAAATGAAAAGAGGTGGGCAATCATTGACTGCCAAGAGAATCAGTATTCTCTAGGGATAGGCTTCCTGAGAAGCTATCCAATTCTAAGTGGTCATCCCTAAATGCACCTACTTCTAGATAGACTTAGTACGGTGTGAGTGTGTGTGTGTGTGTGTGTGTGTGTGTGGTCTTGGGGAAGAGAGAAGGATGGAAATGTAAATTTAGTAGTAATGTACCTCTTGGAAAAAAAAATATTAACTTTTTATAAAGTCTGATACGTCAGATGCATCTGTAGTCCCAGCTGGGGAGGCAGACACAGGAAGATCTGTGGGGCATACTGGCTGACCAGCCTACACTAACTTATAAGTTACAGGCCTGTGAGAGATATGGTCCCCCAAATAAATAGTAAATTAATTCATTAACTAATGAGGAACATGTGACAGAACAATATATACAATGTTGACTTCTGACCTCCACATGCACTCACATCCATATGTACACAGATACACACACACACACACACACACACACACACACACACACACACACACACATATACACACATGCACAGTAACACACACACACAAATAATTGTATGATAAATCAGAGAATGTCAATGTTAACAGAAGGAAAAATGAAATGAATAAGCAATCAGAAATACAATTTGATATTTGACTTATGTGAACTGCAAATTTCCTACATGCCCTTCTTCTGGGCTTACTGAATGACTTTTTTGCATGTTTTCTTATTAACAATTTTAAGATCAGTTTTGGATATCAAATGAATACTTAAATTCACACGGAGATCCAGGAATTTTCAATATCGTGTTAATTTCTTGTTTTTCTATTTCATGTATTACTATCTAATTATATTTCTTGCTAAGTCAAAAAATAAGATTTCAAATAAATACAATTATAAATAAAGTAACTCATTTCATATTTATACACCAACTGTAGGAACAATAGGCATTTATGGATCTTGCATAGTGTGTCAATCATCACATCTGTTAATAATGCTTAATTTATTTTATGTCATAGACTACAGTGAAGAGTAATCAATGATCCAGAACAACTCCTGAGAGTCTTCTTGATTTTTATTTTTGCAAGTGCAAATTATCTGGCTATTTTATTTAATCCAAATTTTATGTTTTCTGTCCCCATATTTTATGAAATACCTGGCCTCTCCTGAATTCCCATTACTAAAGCGATAATTTAATATATTCTGGCATAGGAAAAGAAAGACTACTGATATATAAATGATACAATCAAGAAATGAACTTAAGTGCTGGCTCAGTGGCTCGCAGCCTAAAACACTTTTCATGCAAGCCTCGTGTCCTGGGTTCCATCTCTGGAAGTCATGCATTGGAAAGAGAGAATAAATTCCGAAGTTGTTCTCTATCCTCCATACACATGTAACGGCATGTCCATATCTATGTACACATGTTCTTCAGGTAGAGTAATAATCACATTTATAGAAAAAGTTGCAGGAAAATCAACCTCAGATATCTGTGCAGGAGAATGTCTTCACCTGTGAGTATGATCTAGTCCTGCACATCAGCCCATAAGAAGGGGCATTCTTGTTTATATAATATTGAAACCATGGTTCTCACATGTACTGATCTGTAAGGTGGCTCTGAGCAAATGGAACAGTAATGTCTGAATCCAGCCATGACGGGCTTATGCTTGCCCTTAAAATAGTTAGAGTCCAGTTCCTGCACTTTGCTGAAGGACCTATCTGCGATCTGCTTTGTCCTACCTCTCCTTTCTAGGGTTCACCAAAGTACTGACCATGATTTATCCAAAAGTGCTCAAGGAAGGTACATTTTCTCAGCTTGAGAGTCTGTGAAGGCTGGAATTTATCTTACTGCCAGATACAAAAGAGGCTGAGAATTGCCTGGTCCTGCATCATTGTTGAGGAGCAAATGAACTGGTTCCTGTGTCAGCTATTCCAATGGCTCCTGGGAGCAATCCCTCTTCCCAGAATCAAGTTCTGTTGACTCTCTTCCAAACCTCATTGTCATTGTTGCCAAGCCATTTTGGAGAGGCGGTTCTTGGAGAACACAGAGCCATATGGAATGGAACTCGTGCTTCAGGCCAGCCCACACTACAGGATTTGCATAATGCAAACCACTGTCCACCATATCTTAACAACGGTTTTGGAAAATATTCATCTTTGGGGACTGTATGCTAAAGTCTAGCAAATTTTCTGTACAAACAGCCTCAGAGCATGCCTTGGTAATCAATCCCATCAGTACTCTCTAAGATCAAATTCAAAGGGATGAAGCAAGAGTGCCATGTCCCCCCTGATGCTCACTCCTGACAGCACATTATTCACTCCCTGAGGATGGAAGCCTTGTCTGTTTTCTGCTCATCATTATCATCCTCAGCTGAACATACTGCCTGTCAATCAGTAAATACTGAGGAAATGCTTTGCAGCTCGCTTCCCAACACTTCTTGCCATGTTCCTTCAAACGCAGAAAAGAACCCAACATAGAAAGACACAAGGAAATGGTGTGTTTTAAGGGTATAAAATCTTAAAAGTTTTTGTAATTGATAGCTGCTGGGAGAAGAAAATCAGTTTTCTGTGAGTCACACTGGATATATCTATTATACTACAGGGATGGCCCCATACTCAAAAGGCATTATCTAACATCCATGACTTTGTTTTTTTTTTTTTTTTTTTTTTTAAGGGAGAACATGAAGTTGGGTGGGTAGGGGCGTGGGAGATTATCTGGCAGGAGAGAAATAACTATAATCAAAATAGATAGCATGAAATTCTGAAAGAATATATAACATTTTTTAGTAAATGTCAAGATTCAAATTCAGAGGAAGATTGTCTTGATCATGTTTATAAATATAATTACATTTGCTTTTAGAAATACTGATGTTGAGACATTCTATATTATAGTACTCAGAAACAAATTTATATATTATATACCAATAACAGGCCAATTATCAAAATGTACAAAATTCATCTAATAAGAATTATTTTATTAGAATTCTGAACAAAATTAAGGTCTGGAAGATATTTAGCAGAAGTAATGATCTATACTGATATAATGTCATAACTCTATTATCATAAAGCTTATTTCAAAATGTTGGTCTGACAGCTGAGTGCAACTTTGTTTTCCATGAATCACAGATCAGAAATAATCGCTTTGTAGATGATTTTATACTAACATATGGATTAAGGGAAGGCATTGGGATTAGACAGAGTTTTATATCATTGTGTGATTTTGGCTCTTTGTCTGAGTCTAAAAGTGATGGGTGTTTCAGTTGAGATTGTGTGTCTACGGGTGTAGCATAGTCCACATAATTACTTCAGGGAATGAACAGGATTACTCTATTTGATGTGTCTTTAAATAACCATTGTGTCTGGTAATTTAAGGCAAAAAGTCTCATTTGCTTTATTAAAGGAAATATTTTGCATTTGTATAGCAGAACACTGAATAGTCTGGTGTGCCATACTCTGTAATGGAAAGTGTTAAGATCTAAATCCACAGACCATGGCTTAAATTTCAGAATATATAGTTAATTATTAGTTATTCCAGATAGATCATAAAATCATAATTATTCAAACTTAACACCTTCATTGGAGAATAGAAACACAATTCCTTCCATTCAAAATTGTGATGACAAAATATCTGAAATATGGAACTATCATCAGGCATGTTGGAGAGTAGAGAACCTGCCATATACTTTCATCTGTGGGAGGAAGTATGATGACCGTTCACTTTAATCACACTGAAAATAGGGATAAGAGTACAATATGCATGCATCCTTGCCATTTATAGTATATGCTTATCTTTCGCAGTGACTAGGGATGGATCCCCTGATTCTCATTACATTTCATTGCTTCCTAACCCTCTGCCCTTGTGCAGCGCCCTACTTAGTTTTAACCCTAATTTGACAAA
Source organism: Peromyscus leucopus (assembly GCF_004664715.2). Classification (NCBI taxonomy): domain Eukaryota; kingdom Metazoa; phylum Chordata; class Mammalia; order Rodentia; family Cricetidae; genus Peromyscus; species Peromyscus leucopus. The sequence continues at coordinate 77,354,045 of NC_051084.1, read as the reverse complement.
ACCTAGAAATCACCTGAGAGGAAAGACTGAGTTGAGTAAATCTCTAATCAGAATGGTCTGTGGGCATGCAGTTGGAGGTTATCTTGATTGTTAGTTGAAGCAAGAGAGTCCAGCCCACTATAGATAGTACCCATTCTCTGGACTAACTGATCAGGAGCCTGAAGGATCCATCGAGCAGCATCCTCTATCATTCCTGCTGTCCTTTTTTGGTTGTAAGTTCTTTTTGGTCAGAGGTGATGCTATGCAATAGCAACTAGGCTTAAAATCAAGTTTTTAAGTTTGAGTTTTTGCCCTGACTTTCCTCAATAATTGGCTGTAGCCTATAAGCAGAAATAAACCTTTTCCTCCCTTAACTATCTTTGGGTCAGAATATTTATCACAGCAGTAGAAATGAAATTAGAACAGGCAGCGAGTGATTCACTTCTGTGAACCCAGTGTTCAGATCTTCAAACTAAATGGTTCTCACAATAAACTTAACAGTGTAAAATGCATAATAATTTTTCAATCCTAAATCAACTACAGCTGTCCAAAATCATGAACATCACCTCTGTAGAACATTCTGCTAGACACGAACATGGCACAACAAAACTCACCACCCTTCTGAATTTGCTTCTCTCTCCAGAGTTCATTCAATGACATCGAACTTTAATCACATATCACTGAATTGGAGGTATATTTTTCTGAAACAAAGAAGGGCATTTGCATGGTAAATGTACATGTATTGAACATACCCATTACATTTAAGATGACCATATGTCCCCTCTACCTTTGTGCCATTCCCACCATACAGCAGATACACCATATGGTTAAACACATGTTCTTGGCAGCAATGTTACAATTCAGATTATGTAGCCACCCACCCACTATTTGCTCCTGTTAATTGCAGACAGCATTCATACATTCTTACATATGTCTTCTCATACTCATTAGATAAATTAAACACTTCAGTGATTGTGTGAGGATTTCACTCACAAAATCAAAAAGTTATTTGCTGTCTTCAGCAAACAGAACAGCACATAAACACACACACACACACACACACACACCCCACCACCAACACCACACCACCATCACAACCACCACCACCACCAATGTATTATAATTTCTTTATAAACCATGAGTTTTAGGTGTTCTTTTTGCCCTATTTTCTATCCAATCCTGTCTCCATCATCTTTCCATTAATTTATTACTTTAGCATTAATATATAAACACCACTATTCTATATTTATATCTATTCATATGCATACTTCTAAATGTATATGTGTGTGTATGTGTGTCCCCACAGATCTTCATATGTAGAAAAATATAATTCATGTAAAATATAGGTTCCTTATTTCTTGATTGAAAGTACAAATTATATTTCTTTTTTATTATTATTATTTTATTTTATTTTACAATACTATTCAGTTCTACATAACAGCCACAGATTCCCTTGTTCTCCCCCTCCCTGCACCCCTCCCCTTATACTTCATGTTTCACATCCTTCATCATCTTGTGTATATTCCCTGTGCCCTCAGGTCACATTTCAATAAAATTCTGGGATTTTTATGTCTAGAGATTCTGGGGAATCTTTTATAAATATTTCCATATAAAATATAAAATATCTTCTATTATATATGAGTCAATAGTCTTGGTCATATCATATGCCTTGCAATACACAGAGCACTGTTCTTTAATTACCTGATTTGTGATTTTTCCAACAGATCATTTGATGTTTAGCAGGGATAGATGGAAATATCATAAAGCCATGGAAATGAGCTCAATGTTTTAACACCTTTGGGATATACTCTTTGTTTAGTAGCTGTGATAGAGAGAATGCTGTGATTGTAGAGCTAACTATATATCTAGATAAAATAGGCAGACGCAAAAGTGAACAGAAATTAGAACCATTAAATAGCCAATGTTTATGATATTGGAGAGAGAACCAGAACTGCCCGTGAGTCAAGAAATCCACTACCAAGTTGGTCTCTGGGCCATGATGCTTTATCAGTGCAAAAGGCCCTTTTGTAAGTTGAAGAATTGGACAGTAAGTTGGAGTGACAAGTAGGCCATCCTGAGTGAAAGTCTTTCCGTATCACATCAAGAGCCTGTTACTTAACACATGTGGTTCATCACTTTATTTAATGAGTAAACATAATAGAAAAATGGAGGAAAAGACATTTTACCATAGAATCTTCTGTATAGAGGAGTAATATCCGTGCTTGTAATTATATATCAAATTGTAGGTTTCAGTCAGCGGTTTGTCTGGATAAAAAGGTACATGAAAAAATGTACCAGAATTAAAATTTCTAAGGAGAAAATCTGTGTAATAGATTTCTGAACAAATCTCTCTCAACTGGAAGTTAAATGAAATTATTTTTGTTATACGTGGATGATCACCTAACTTAAACCTTGCAGAAGAGTTTAATAATCAATACGGTAGCATAACACATTGTATATGTAACAGAATGTTTATTCCCCTGTCACGGCTATCATTGCATATTGGGACTTTAGATAAAATGGACATACTGTTGGGAACAGAGGTTGTGCATAGATTTTGCCTACATAGTTTCCCTGGATATTGCTCCCATTGAGTGTCTCGTTCTCCAGTTCTAGAGGCAAAAGCCTGGTTCTCAGTGCACTATTCTCCAGATGATCAAGCACTTATCTGGCTGCACAGTGATTCCATCAGACATCTCCTTTCATATGGAGCATACATTGTGTTCTCTCTGGACCATGACTCTGGACAAGGCTGTGCTGCACTGATCCAGACTGGCACCATCCCCCTTCCAGACAACCCAAATTCTAATCTGCATAGCAACAGAAGCACAACAGTGATTCATGGTCTCCACAGGTATCAGATTGTCCCTTGATTTTCCTAAAAATGCTCAGTTGATAAGACCATAGGAAGGGATTTTCTGCACTCAGTTCCTGGGTTGAACTGGTGGTCTTGCTTTGCAAGGATGTTACAATGTTATCCAGATGGTATATTCTCTAAATTAGTGCTCAATATGCAGTGCCAATTATTTTATTCAAGCAAATCTTCCTTACATACATATTGTGAGTAGACAACAGCTAAATTTGATAGTCCATTTTTGTTCAATTAACCAAATACTTGTTTTTAATTTTAGTTTCAAAATGTTATTTATTACAAAGCAACATATATGAACTGTACAGACTAATGCTTCTAGATCAAGGAAGATGTTAAACATATGGCTAAGTTTGGCAGAGAATCATAAAAATCACATTGCACAATAAATTCCAGAAATTATAATCCTATCCATAGTTCTCTTTCTTTGAGATTCTTTTGGTATTCAAATACTGCTACAGAGGAAAATGTTCAAAAGGAATGTGCATTTGAAAAGATTTCATACAATAACAGAATTAAAATTATTCAGGTTTTGATTCTGCACCTTTGCAACGATGGCCTTGTAACTATTTACTTCATTCACATTGGCTCCTCAATATCAGAAACAAACTCCATTCAGAGGTTTGCATGCAGGGTTTGCAGTGGACACAAGTGTAGTTGAGAAAAAGTTCTGTAAAAAGTGTTCTGAAATGAATGAGGTCAGCTGTATCATGCCAGGACTCCTTACAAAACTGAGTGATCTCCAATTTAATATCCATGACGAATATAAGTATTACCAAATGAAAAGTAATCAAAACAAACTCATTAAACTTTATACACTAACATCAGCTTCAAGAGAACAAAGTTGCTTGGAACTCAGCTGGTATGGTATTTGGGGAGAGAACTGTCTGATCATGTCTCAAAAGCATGCATGGATACTATGTGACCTAGAACTGGGGCATCTTCATTTACCTGTGCACTTCTATCTTAAGTCATGAGTGAGCGTGTGTGTGTGTGTGTGTGTGTGTATGTGTGTATCTATGTATGCATATGTTAAGGTGGGGATCAGATAGGTTTACATGTGTGTTCATGCCCCCCAGCAATATTTCCTTAAAACTATAGGTTAATTTATTATTTAAATATTACTTGCATTTTAGATAGCTTTATCTGTTACTTTTTCACTATTTTAACCTTTATAGAAAATTCCTGCATTTATGTCATTTTTTTCAATAGGAAATGAAAAATGTCTCCCTTAATATTAAGCATTTTAGAGTTTACATACCTAAACATAACAGATGTCTTATCATAGGTATTTATAAAACATCATTAGTAATTACATCATTCTGATATCTTATAATTTCATAGATCTTACTGGAAGGGTAATTATTGTTTCATAGTCTAAATAAATTCTTGAAACTTGCTCATAAATATCTTAAAAAGTAATTTTCAAATTTTCTTCTCTATGAAAGCAATTACCTCTGATTTTAGGTGATTTTATTATGACTGTTTTATTGTAAATGTAGTCATTTTTCTATGTCATTTATTTGCATAGAAAATTATATGTTTCAAGAATATTCTACTTTGGCTACAACTTACCCAGCTTGAAAACTTTTGAAAATGTACTGATGGCCTGATATCTTTCCCAAATCTAATGAAAAATATTTTTCAAAAGCATGAGCAAAGCATTACTATTTAAATGGAAAGTATCCCCAAATTATTTTCATATATAGATATAGCTGATATTCACCAAAGACATTATTGACTTAAAAGAGACCGAGATGTGGATGTCTGTCCTCTGTGATATAACCATGTCTTCAATGATAATTCTGTTAATTCACAGTTCAAACAAAGAGGTAAGCCCAGAGGTACATTCTTTGTAATATAATTAATTTCTAGTGTGAAATATACAAATGCTTAGAAAAAATCTGTGTAGTTTGACCTCAGCTGCCTGACCTGGTACATCATGGGGTATCAATCCAGACATATTAATCAACATCAAAAGGTGGGTAGGCCTTCAGCCTTGCTTGGTTTTTGCTCCAGGTAGAAATACTCCCAAGTAGGAGAAATGGTATGGTGTGCAAGTGTGAGTTTCTTATGCTTAGTGTAGAAGAAATGTATTTAATCACTTGCTTTTAAAAAACAGTTTCATTTGATCATTTCACATAAAAGTTTCCATGTCCCTGAAAAATTCAGGGGTCACGGGCATGTCTAATGGTATCCTTCATTGAGATTATTTCCATGAAATAAATTAGATGACTATGATTTATAACATCATGCTCTACCTTTATTATGATATAATCACGTTAAAAAGTTTTGACTTTTAACTTTCTGCTTGAATTTCTAAAGTGGTCATTGAAAGATGAATACTTAAATGATATTGCTGATAAAGACTCTCTTTATTTGTCACCTCCTGATGAATAACCAATATTTTAAATATATTGAAGTATACTAACACAGTACTTGCTTACTTACATGCCAGGGGCTGTGAGTTGGAGTTTGAGACTAGTCTAGGTTACATACAAAGATCTTGTATCAAAAATATATAATGGCACTGCTCCCTGCCACGATGGCTGTGGACTCACCCTCTGAAACTATAAGCCCCAAATAAATTGTTTTTTTCTCTAAAATATATATAGAATGGCACATTTTTGACATTCAGAAAAATACTCATGAATTTATTTGTACATGTTTCTATGATCAATGCTGGATTAAAATACTTATTTTGCCTTTATAAATAATTCCAGGTTTGTTTTTGACCCGCCATTGTAAGTATTAACTTGGAAATATAGAAAAGAATGGTTTATCTTTTCTGATATATTTTATCTTGCTTTCATGGATATGGGCTTAGTCTTGAATAATTCAAGTAATTTTCCTGTCAGAAATCAGGTATGTCAATGTAAATATGTATGTTGTGAGAATAGACACGTTTATATTCATTTTTTCAAACTCATGTTTAAGGAAGTCACTTTCACAACTTGTTTCAATCATATACCTTTGAGTTGTTATACTAATTTCTGAAAGTTGAAAAATTATGAGCGTGAATGATTTAACATATAAATAACTTAAATACATATTCTCAGATTATAAATCAACTGAGCTTGCTCAAAGCAATCTATGATGTTTTTGATATGTAACATGAGCATTTTTCTAATGTGAATTCTACTCCTTCTTATATTATCATATAGTTGATTACTTTAAACCTCAAGCTCAAATTGAATGGGAAACTTACGTCCTGCTACTTAACTTTCACAGTAATGAAGGTACTATGTAGCTGTTGAGAAAGTAAGGAAATCAGTGGTCGTATATACCCACTCTTGGACACTGCAGGCTATGAAACCCACCTGCCCTGTAAGATTTGCCCACAGGTGTAAATGTGGCATGGCTGCCTTGAGGGTACTGGCTGCTTCGTCACTGCTCCACAGAAGGGAATTCATGCCTGGTACTATAAACCTGGTCAAAGCCCATGGCTAGAGAGCTCATAGGCCCTAGTGGGGGAAACCTGTAGCAAGAATCTTAAAAGTTCTTATTAATAAAATCAAACTCGAGGCCAGTTATTGGGGTGAATACTGGAAGGTCAGAGAGACAGAACAAGCCACAGCTATCTCACCTCACCAGTTCCTCAGCGGTCCTGTTTCCTCAGACTGGAAGCCTCTGAGTCCTCATCCAGAATGAATCTCAGCTGAACTGTGTTGCTCCAAAGCTTGAAAGCTTAACTAGGCAAATGCTTAACCAGGCCAAAATGCTTAACCAGACAACTGCTTCTAGTTTCTGGTCCTCACACCTTATATACCTTTCTGCTTCCTACCATTACTCCCTAGGATTAAAGGCTTGCTTCCTGGGATTAAAGGTGTGAGTCACCATGCCTGGCTATTTCAATGTGGCCTTGAACTCACAGAGATCCCAGATGGATTTCTGCCTCTGGAATGCTAGGATTAAAGGCATGTGCTATCACTGCCTAACTAGTGGCTTTTCTGTTCTCTGACCCCAGATAAGTTTATTAAGATACACAATATTTTGGGGAACACAATACCACCACAGGAAACCAGTATTTTTATTCTGCTAAATGGTCATGTTTTAAAACCTTAATGAGGGAGGAATATGCATTAGATAGATGTCAATTAGTAGTGGACCTTTTAAGATATATGTAAATTGAGAAGGGATAAGTACTTTAAGTTATAGAGGTAATTACTACGATGTACTGTTATTTATAAATAATATTATTCTAAAGCACAAAAGCTTGGAAATATCTTTTCAAAATTGAATATCATTTTCCTTTCTTGAAAACAACAACAACACATTTTAGCTTCAATTACTCAAAGCTCAGTGTTTTCAAAGACCTCTATGAGCATAGTTTAGTGCCATTATTGAGACTAAATAGTGACAATCATGCCAACTTTGAACCTGCTTAGTAGATGAAGCAGTTCTAGGCATACTGTAAGTAAAGAAAGAAAAGGTGTTGTAGATTGTCGTAAGAGGGGCCTACTCCAGGCTTCTGAATATAGCTCATACCAGCAACTTCTGAGGTGGAGATGATCCTAGAATATCTGGTGTGAGAAGAGGAGGAAATTCAACTTTCTGTGAGTATTTTGTCTAATCTGGTAAATGTGTATGCATTTTTCAGGGTTTCTTGAATAGTTGTAAAGGGTTAGACTCACATTAAAAATTTCACCATCTAAGAAGCCCTTCAAAGACAGAGAAAATAATCAGACTGAGATGTGAAACACAATATATTTAATTACAAAGCATCACAGTAAGTTCATAAGATGAATAGCGTGCCTACATATGGCATTGGGTAAGAATTTATAGAAGGCTTCAGACAAGACCTCTAGGTCTTCATTGATAAAGTGAGTCAGCATGAGTGTGCCATATGGAAAGGAAGCGTACTTTGAGGAAAATATGAAACTGTCATGATAAAGGGGGTCTGCATTCCTCATAATCCATAGGTGCCCTTTGCCATCTCTCCCTAAGAGAGAGATTTACAGAGGAATGGATCCGGAGAAGCAGGGGAAAGAAAGGTTTAGAGTTATTGGCCTAGGATGATCCCAAGGAAGACTTGAGGGGCTTTGTCTTAAGGTTGTAGACCTGGTAGCCCTTGAAATATAAGGATAGCTTGTGAAGAATTATTTCCAGCACCTCCCAAGTCTGTTACTCCAAACATTTAGATGATTATGTAATTTTTAAATGGTTTTAATTTTTTCTTTAGAGAGACCATCTCATCCAACAGTTCAGAATGACCTCAAACTCTCATCAATTCTCCTCTCACTTCACTCATCTAAGGACTAGGATGGCAGGAATTAGCTCCGTCCCAGACTTTAGCCTTTTCTGCAACTCTTGAAGGCAAAATGCAAAGAGCTCTAAATGTCAAGACCCTACAAGGAATGGCATTCTAGAATCCTGTTATATACCAAGAAGTAAAAATAAATAAATAAATAAATAAATAAAAGCTGTTTTTTGACAAGCTGCAATATGACGATTTCTAATCTGCCATGACAATCCATCCTGACTGAGAGTCTGTTATTTAATAACTTTCAATTTTGCCTCTGCACAATACACATAGTGCTATGTGTTGATTAATGTATAGATAAGAAGTCAAAGCTTTGCTTAAAACAGATAAAATAATATACACTTTGGGTGCTTTGTGGCATTGATGTTCTGAACTATGAGGAACTGGAATGGAAATATACTCAGAACATTCCACACAATATGCACAATAATGAAGGTGCTTGAACGATCATAGTTGTTTAAGGACAAATGCAAAGTGAGAAAACAGAGGTAGAGCAGAGTCTTAACATAGCACTTTAATCCTGTCCATCATATGCAGTATTTTATCAGTAGGTATTTGCCCCATGAATGAGTGTTTGACTGAAGTATGGACCATTCTCTTGTTTTCTGACACACCATTGAAGCTCCCAATGGACAATCCAGTTTCAGGAAAGTGGTAATCATCGCCTAGGGGTTCAACATTTTCAGAGACAGTCTCAAGTTATTTTTAATGATTTACCTGGGACTTTGCCACTGGGAAATGTCACTAAACTGATGGAGAGTTCACTGAGTTTTTATCTTGTGCTGAATCAGGCTCCCCGTGGGAGGCAGCTGGGCTTTAATACAAGGGGAAGTCTGGCTCTTGGGGTGTGGGCATTGCCATTTTATAATTGCAATGATGTGCTGGCTTGGCACAGTTTCAAATACCCTTTTTGAACCTATCTGATTACTTCCAGAATGGAGAGGTTCTATTTGGTTATGGTCCATGGGCAGTCATTTCAAAAAGGGCATGCATTTCAGTGGTATAATGTCTAGAGTGAGTATTTTCCTCACATCTTCCTCTGAATATAAGCAGTACTGAGAGCTAGTTTTAATAGCGAATAAGGTCAAAGAGAATAAATGGACAATTTGGAATAGGAATCACTATTGAAGTTACTTGTGTAGGAGTCTCAAACAGCATTAGAGACTTGGAGAAAGACTCAAATGTGATCCTTCTATGCTTCTGATCCTTGATTTTCCCACAGCAAATTCATGCTCAGGGCCAATTTTTCCCTTTTCTTCCTGTCAGTATTTATGTATCACCCTATTTTTAATCTGACAATTCTGCTTGGTCATATATAATGCTGCTGTTAAAATCACTTGACATATAATGCCCTCCTACATGAAAATTCTTATTTTCAATCTTTCCTACTGAAAGATAAATATATCCAATTGTACAACATTTGACAGTCAGCCATTAAGGGAAACTGATACAGTATCTATTCTTCAGACACTGAAGCTGAGATTGAAAATAGCATTAATGTGTGTCCATCAAGTACTTCTTGCTACAAAGAGTACTGAAATATGATGAAGGGATTAAGCAGCATCACTTCTCTGGAGTTCTTTCAGCATCCTTGTAACATTTTGCTCAGGATTCAAGGGGCTGCTGGCTTTAGAGACAAACTACTCATAATCATTTACAAAATGTTAACTAATTCTTCCTTTCTCTTTCTTTGTATCACTTAAGATTTCACTGAATACCTATAGAAGACACTAGTCCAGAATGATTTGCATGAAGAGCTTTTCTTTTCCTCGTGTGAAATGAAATCCAGATGTAGAACAAGCAGAGCTACGCGACAGCTTCATGACATCAGCAAGCATGCTGGTGGCTGTTAATTCCTGATTCTCACATCAGCAGCATGGGTTCTTCACTTCCAGACATGACAACTGTGTTGCAGGAAAGAACAGCATCAAAGACTTAGAAATCTGAGGACGTAGGTAGCGAAAGATACATATATGGATACACCAGAGTACAGACTGGTTACTCGCATGGGATTCTGGGAAAGTGACTTCATCAAAACTAAGTGTCTATCAGGAAGAGAGAATTATGTTTGAGTTGTCATTGACCAGAAACTGGAATTGATGCCTACAAACCTCCAAGAAGAAAGTATATTGCTTGTTATATGAGTTGTAACTCAGAAACGTGAAAGTAAAAAAAATAAATAAATAAAAATAAAAAAATTAAGAGGCTAGCTCAAACTCGAGCCCGTGAATAAGCATTGCTAATAATTTTGTCTACTTCTTCCTTTTTCTGACTGTATGTTGCTTTGCTTTGTTTAGATTTTTATCAGTAAACAGTGCTTCTTGTTGTGGATCCACTTATTTTTAGCCTACTAGGTTCCTATAAATATTTCCTGATAGTAAAAGTAACTACTCTACAGGGGATTTTAAACACCTATCCCATTGTATGACATACTGTAGGAGCTTAAACAGCTGCACAACAGAGACCATCAGTGTTTCTTGTGTGAACTGTAGAGAAGCATGTGAGTCTCTGCATATCTCTCAATGTTTTAGTCAGATGTACTTTTTAAAAGAAAATACATTTAAAACCACACACATCCAAGTTCTTTCCACACAGTTAAGATAGCATAGCAAAATATTGCACAAATGTAGACTACTTCTTCATTCTCATTCTAATTTTCTTTAAAATTCTTGCCATTTGATAGGCAAAGGTAATAACTGATTAATATTTTGATAATTCGGTATATGAAATTGTTATAAAATGTCTAAGAAAACTGATTATTTGTTCTCCCATAATAATTTTGATTTTTCACTTGTTGCTTTACTCAATTTTGCAGTCCATCTTCTTATACTTCACGGGCCAAATTCTAAGCCTTCAATACCTCTTGGCCTAGATTATCTATCTATCTATCTATCTATCTATCTATCTATCTATCTATCTATCTATCTATAAATGTCAATATATGCTTGAAGTATCCTCCATATACCAACTCATGGGGTGGATTGTGGTTCTGTGAAAGGCTGGGGAAGCTATGAAGGAAGGTGATAAAGGCCAATCATTATATCCACTTGAAATCACCTTGATTCAGACATCCATTCTAATGATGGAATGAAAAACGGGTCCCATATGACTCAACAGATATAGAATCAAGTTTGATGTCACTGGTGCCATTTCCAGGCCTTTATACAATATTGAACTCTAGGATCACACTTTTCAGTTCAAAGGTCCCTGTGCTTAGAATCACCCAACCTGGGTTTGGTCTCAGTCCTGTTTATGTGGCTTGTGGCAGGATCAGGGAAATCCCAATGCATAATATACAGCAAACAGAGAGACTGGCATAGGAGGTCATAGATAAGGGGCTGATGTAGCTTAGTCCCAGCCAATAAAATGTCATTTAAAAAAAAGATTGTGGTTCTCTGATGACACTGGCCTGCTCATTCATGTCTCTTCAGCTATCCAGACATCCCCATTTATTCCAGGCTGTTCTGGACCACAGCCATCCCACAAAATTTACCACATGCAAAAAAGCAGGCTTATTCATCCCTGGCTGGAGACCTCCTGCTATATAAGGCTAGCAAAGAGCATATGGATGTTCCATGTACCAAGCTCTGGACCATACAGAAAATGGCAGCTTGTCTATGCAAGAGGGAGAATGATGTCTTTTCCAGTAGGACACCTTGGTAGAACATTTCCTTTCCCCCAGATTTAGTGTTCACAGATTAAACTAAGAATAATATTTACTATACATTATTATATAGGTTTAATAATTAAATTCTCAAAATAGAGCTTGAATTGAAACTAGTATGTGCTTCCAGCACAGAGCACTTGATTCAGTCCATCAGTTAAATTTTGTTTGAAATAGACCTAAAGAATCAGTACCAACATAAGTCATACATGGGTTCTGTATCCTGAGTTGTACTCTATATCTTTTTTCTTTCTTTTTTTCATATTTTTATTATTATTATTATTATTTATTTTACAATAATATTCAGTTCCACATAATAGCCACAGATTCCCCCGCTCTCTCCCTCCCCCGCCCCTCCCCTTCCCCCAGTACACCCCCCACTCCCACCTCCTCCAGATCAAAGTCTCCCCTGAGGACCGGGATCGACCTGACAGACTCAGTCCAGGCAGGTCCAGTCCCCTCCTCCCAGATTGAGCCAAGCGTCCCTGCACAAGTCCCAGGTTTCAAACAGCCAACTCATGCAACGAGCCCAGGACCCCGCACCACCGCCTAGATGCCTCGCAAACAGATCAAGTCAATCAACTGTCTCACCCATTCAGAGGGCCTGATCCAGTTGGGGGCCCCTCAGCCTTTGGTTCATAGTTCATGTGTTTCCATTCATTTGGTTATCTGTCCCTGTGCTTTATCCAAGAGGCCCACAGAAATCCACGGGGATGCCCCCACAAAGGACTGCTGGCAGTGGTCGAGAGATGGCCGGGACTGACCTACTCTGGTGATGGGATGGCCAAACACCCTAATGGTTGTGCCATGGACCCCATCCAAGGACTGAGGAATCTGGATGCAGACATCCACGGCTAGGCCCCGGGTGGAGCGCTGGGAGTCTAATTGGTGAGAGGGAGGAGGGTTTGTATGAGCGAGAATTGTACTCTATATCTTATATTCACCAACTTTTCTTCTTCTATTCATCCTTTGATGGGCACTAACGCTGATTCTGTATCTTGGCTGTTTTGACTAATACTGAAAGGATAGATATATCTCCCACATACTGATGTGAGTATACCATGTACTCAATAGCGGTATTATTGTGTCATAAGGTAATTTCTAGTTTCATGAGGAAACTCCACACTGTTTTCCCTAATGACTACAGTAATTTCTGTTCCCACTCACAGTGTGAAGGAATTCTCCTTCCTCATGTATGTGAATCTGTTACTCCTTTTCCTAATAACCATACTAATAGATAGGAAGTGACATCTCAAAGTGGATTAATCAGAATTTTCTTGATAATTAGTCATTTATTCATACAGTTCTTGGGCATTTATAGACCGTCTTTTGAATATATGTATTCTCAATCCTTTACTAATAGTAAGTGAGACTTTGCCCTTTCTATTGAATTGTGATGTTTATATACTGTGGAAGCTTGGAGCCTTATGTGATATGTCATTTGTAGATATAGTTTTCTGTTCTATGGGCTCTTTGTCTCCTTTGATGTGCAATAAGCTGTTAGTCTTGATGAAATCTGAGCCATTTATTTTTGTTACCTTGATTTTCTTTTCATATAATCCCCCAATATCATGAGGTTTTATGCAAGTTTATAGTAATAGATGTTTTATATATCTTTACTCAGTCATGAACTGATATTTTGAATACAGTTTGTGACAGTAGTCAGTTTTACTCTTCTGTATCTAAATATGCAGTTCACCCATATTTATATTTATTTTTTGATGAGATTCTTCTTTTTCTCAACATGTTCTTGCAACTGGAAACTCAGCTCTGTATAAATATGTGGAATTATTTCTGGGTTCTTTATTTCTTTCTAATGATTTATTCAGCTGGTTTGATGCAGTACAGGTTCATGCTGATTGATAGCATTTTGTAATACAGTTAGAAGTTAGAAAAGTTGGTAACTCCATCTTTGCTTTTCCTTCTGAAGATTATTTTTGTTAGTTTAGTGAGTTTTGTGTATTGACCTATCTTTTAGGCTTAAAATATAATATTACTGTAGTAATAGGTATTACATTTAATCTGAAGCATATTTGGCATAATAGACACATTTTTAAATGTCAATTTTTATAATCTATGAACATGAGTCCTTCCGTTTATGCTATATTTTTCAACTTCTTTCATCAGTGTGTTATAGTTCACAAGGAAAGATAGCTCATTTTGTTTTATTGATTGTGCTCATAAGTATTAAGTTCATAATGTAAATTATGATTTTATTTCTTTCATAATGCACTTTTAGTATATAGAAACGTTAATGTATTTTGTACGCTGATTTTGTAGTCTGACATTTTATGGAGATTATTTAACAGACTTTTTGAAATTTCTTTCAGAGTTTCAACACATAAACTGATGTCATCTATATTCAGGCCCTTTGGCTCACACTTGTAACCTCAGAAGCTGTGATGCAGAGGCAAAAGTATTGCTTCAAATTCAAGGCCATGCTGTGCTGCATATTTAGTTCCACATCAGCCTGGGAGATACAGTACAATCTTGTCTCAAAGATACAAACAACTGGATGTGGGAAAACACAAGGAAAGGAGAGACATTGGTCATCAACAACTGAAGAAAATGTTGTTTGAAAATGCCATAATAATACCTCTTTCTATGCTAATAGAAAATTAGAAAATTTTAAAGATCATATTTAGAATGCTTAAAAAAATGAAACACTGATGTCAAATGTGTGACTGCGGTCTGTCTACCACTGTTTCCTTCTCTTGCCTATTTTCTCATGACGAGAGCTTCCAGTTCTGTGACAAACAGAATTCCAGAGAATGTTGGTTCTTTTTGCTGATATTTGGCTTTTAGACCTTAGTTTACATGTCTTCTATCTGAAATATTGTCTTCTACAATTTTGAGAAAGTTCTTAGTGGTAAGGGTAAGTGACCTGATGTGTTGACCCCAAGCTGTGTGTTTGTCAACAAGGCCCACTGAATCTCCTGGTACAGATTTACATGCCTCAACTACACTGAAGAGCATGAAGTAGAGTTGTGTTCTTCTGGAAACTCTGGCACGCGCATATTTAACACATTCTCGTGCAGTCATGTAGTAAGTTGAAAGATTTAACTTCAGAAAACCAAGATTCAGGAAGAGAAAATGGAAGGGGGATTACATACTGAAAACAGCCGATGACAGACTGCCTTCTATGTAACCTAACCTCTTGACTGAGAGCCAGAGACTAGAGTTGACTGGCTCTGCATATTAAAAGTTCTTAAAACCAGAAAATACTAATCTATGTGGTGAAAAATGAAATAAATATGTTGGATGCAAAGTTCATTGCTTCGGTACAATCTGAGTCACCTTGAGGTGGTCAGGCTACACATCAAAAGTAAGTCTGAAGAAATAACATGAGTGTCCTTACTTATCCAAGCACAGTTTGCTGCAGACATAGCCTGTATGATGCAATGTTAACATGGAAATTAAAGGCCAATATCTTAATTCCTCAGCATTGTAAACAGATTTGACACAAATCCTTTTTATTTCCTTTCTTTTTTTAGGAAACTGAGTTTATTACCTACACAGCAAATACAATAACTTTCTGTCATAGGAATAGAAATAATGACAGATTTCACTCCTCTTTGTGTGTGACTGTCACAAGGGAAACCAATTTTAATGAGTTCCTGTGATGCTAGCTTATCATGAGAATTCCTCACATTGCTTTCCCAAAGGTGAATAGGGCTGAAATTAGACCCTTTCTAATCTTAACTCTGTCTTGTCTGCTCCAACTTCTATTTGTTACATTTACCCAATGCTTTCTTTTCTTATCCCTGGTCTAGACCCTGGCTAACTAATACATTTAGATTAATGGAATGTCTCTCTTATAGTGCTCCAACTTCTGGCTTCCAGCCTTGCTGACTTTTAGCTAATCCTACTCTTATGTGTGATCCAATCCAGGAGGGCTAAGTGGTCACAAAAGGCTCTATTTTATTCCTTGGGACTTCACATTACTTGACTCCTAAGACATCCACATCCCTGCCTTATTTCTGACTCAAATAACCCACTTTAAAGAAGCCAGTTCACTCATTACTCATCCTTAACTCATGATCCCGTTTTATGATCCTCACACAGAGAATAGAGCCTATTGCAGAGGCATACCCCTCTCCCGTAACATACGTAGACTCCAAAGGGTTTCTACAGCAGATTCTTTCATTTAGCAGTCTTTAAAGATCTAAAGTGACTTCCTTTACAACAAATATTGATCTTCTGTCTTCTTCTCACAGATCCCGTCTGCATAGCTTTTACTGTCTGCAAAGCTGCCTTTTATAATGTGCAAAAGCCATGTGGCCATCATTTTCCTCTTTGGAAGGAGTAGCTCTTCAGGAATCCTGGCTATACACTTATTCACAAGGTAGAGAGAATAAACCTTAACATTCCCAGTTGCATTATTTATTATCTTTTTAACATGAGAAATTAATTTATAAGCTTAAACCCTAATTCCTTATACACAAGGTGTTTCTAAATAAAGCTCATATCACATCATTTCTCTTAAATATATATTAAAATAACCACTGTTCAACTGCTTGGTATTGTTTGGTACACTGCGAGTTTTTAATTCTACATGAAACTTATTTTTTAAAGATTATCATTTGTTGCTTAAAATATGCAATACCACTGTAAGAAAATGGGACTTACGGTTTTAAAAATCTGGGCCTGGCTCCTTTTGTTCTAATGATGTAGAGAAGCAAGCTTTCATTATATAACCTAACTGACTTGCCAAATGAAGGGTTCGTGAAGTACAACACAGAATTTGTGTAACAAGAGAATGAGTTATTACAGAAAAATGTTTCGTAAACTTACATACATAAATGTTGCATACTGAAAGATGGGATAATCAGCAACATTATAAAGAACGAATAAATGCTTTTTAAGTGGAATATTTTTAAATAAAGTTTGTGTTTTGGTGTTAAAGGTTAAAAATTGACACTAGTAATTAAAGTAAGGATAGGAAAGTAGATATTTGAGAAGGATTTATTGACTTCTTGGGGAAATAGTATTCTAGGTCATTTTATGATTTATTTTTTGTTTCACTTGTATTTTGCTTAGTTATTTGTTTTGTTATTTTGAACCAGTAACTAAATTGTGTAAATATAGTGTCAAATCCTGGTATTTCAATGAAAGTACATTTGCTTAATTTATATATTTGTGATCCCGAGTCATTATAAAATGACTTATTGTTTCTGAAATCATATATAAGAAACATAAGAGATGCTTCTCTTCTGTTCCTTTTCCACAGATTATGGAATTGAATGCACACATGTACATATGTATATATACATTCATATATAAATATATATGAGAAATATAATCAAATAAAAAACAGAAAACTATGTTTATCACTGAATTTAAATTTTTTTTTGCTGTTTTTTGTCATGTGGAAAATGTGCATTCTCTATAGTAAATAACCATCTTGATAGTCACTGTTCTCATTTATAGACAAAAATAATGACATCTATATGTCATCTATATGACATCTATATGGTAAAATAGTATTTACCAAATGCATCTTTAATTAAACTGATGGAAATGATGCATGAAATACATATCTTTACAATTTTCAAACAATCAAATATAGAAACTGCTTTGTTTCCTACTGTTAGGATGGAGAAATTTAAGAACAAGGATGTGAAATAAAGAATTGACAATGGCTTTGCCATAAATTCAGTTTGAATAAATAACCAACATTTACACCAAATGTCACAGGTTTTTATATTGAATTACTACTTTACTTGTGAATGGACTTTTAAGCAAAGATACTGTTAGAAGAGTTGTCACTTAATGTACACTTACTATTCTGCAATGAGATAGAGTCCCTGGAGTTCCTCAAATATCAGATGCCAAAGATTGGCATCAAGACTGTGAGAAGGGAAGTGGGCGGAAAGAAGACATCTGACTCAAATTTTATTATTTCACCCATATTGTTTACACATAAGCATACAGATTTATGCACATAAAGGCTGAGTGATTGTGTGCACTAGCATAAGACAGAAGACACTGTAGTCGGATGTTTCTACGTGTCCTACCCAGCCTGTGGTAGGGACAAATCTTTTCTGTTTGGAGTCTCACAGCTGCTTATAAAATAATCACTCAGAGGCTTATATTCATTATGAACTGTATGGTCTCTGGCAGGTCTCTTGTGGTTCCTAGTGTCTCTTCTGCCTCTCCTTTCCTCTTCCTCTCTCTCCAGTTGGAATGTTCTGCCTAAACTTATTCTGCCTCATCATTGGCCAGCTTTATTAATCAACCAATCAGAGCAACACATATTCATAGCATACAGAAAGACATCCCACAAAACTTCTCCTTTTCTGTCTAGTCAAAAAGGAAGGTTTTAACTTTAATATAGTAAAATTACATATAACAAACAGTTATCAACCACGGATTACAGTTACAATATCTAGTCTATTTGTACTTGGCGAAATGAAAAAAATACCTCTATCATCTATATTTCTGTCTAAATTTTCATATCTAATTTATCTTTTATCATAACCAAGGAAAATGATCATTATAACTATCTAGTCTTTAACTCCAACAAAGACCTCAGAAGGGGTCAGTAAACAGGAAAAGCATTGTAAGCAACTTTCAAAAATCTAGAATGACAGAGACAGTTGGCTGCCTGGACAGTCATCTGAAATTCCTCTGTAACGTTTAAGCATCCATCTTCAGCCTATAGGCCTAGAGTTTTTCAAGTGACTTCTCCAGAGGTTCAGTGGCAGGTTTGTGTTGGGCCTTGAGTGCTGTTGGAAAATGCCATCATGATAAGAAAACAAAGCTTAAAATGACCACAGGCATTGTGATTTTAAAACTAGGAGCCTCATAATAGGTTAGTTTGTAGTTCTATAATTTTCTCTAAACAAAATAAATACCATGGTAAGTTTGTATCTGGAGATATCTAAAACAGTAAAAGATCCTGTGTGGTGGGCACACATGTTTATGCTTTAGTTGAATATGCATGGATATGAGCACATTTTGGTTTTGAATTTGAATCTTTCATTCCAGTGATGGAGTTTGTATCTCAGAGGAATACTCAGATTCAAACTTTAAATTATAAGAGTCAGCTCCTTATGGTCTTCTCTTTCTGGGCAATAATTCTTGTGGACATATGGAAAATGATTTTTGAGTCATATAAGTCAATATCTGATGAAATGAGTTTAGCAGAAACTTTCCAAATATTCACCTTTTGGCTGAAGCCAAGCCTGGAGAGTTTAAAACCCAGAAGGGAATCTTGGAGAAAGTTATGAATGAATAGGTTCTAGTTTATTATGGAAATTCAATTGTAACCAAGTACTACAGTGTGTCTAGACTGACAAGACTTGGTTGCCAATGATACAGTGCTCAAGTTTCACGAGAACTCTGTCTGGAAAGTATGCAAGATGTTGGATGGTAAGAACCTACCAGAGGTCCATGTGTGCTGTGTCCACTGTTGAGAAGGTACTCATTCCTCTTTCCAGAAAGGGTACAGTTGGAAAAGCAAGAGAATTAGGAACACTGTTCAGTAGACATAGCATAAGGCTGGGAGAGAAAAGTGCTGGGAAGGGGCAATGATTTTATGAGTTTAAAATATAATCTTTAAAATGTCTTATTTTAATTATTTTGTTTTGTTTTCTTTCTTTTTTTTTTTTTAATCACTGTTGTTTTGTTTAGGCTCATTTGACCAAGCAATTTCTCTATGATGATTTTAGAAGAACCCTGTCTGTGATAAAATTAAAGGGTGAGTATCTCTTCTAACATATTCACCAAAAGACTGAATTGAAATTCTTCAGATTCTAAGAGGCTTCGGGGGGCACCTAAATGGAAATCAGACATGATTCGGTTGTAAAGGGATTCCTTAAGAGTTAGAGAAGAAACATATTTTAAGGACCAAATTTCTAACAGGAATACAAACAAAATTTAATGTTCATACTGGAGATTAATGTCTGTCTAACTTAGGGAACACCTGTAAGATCATAATTTGATATAGCCTGACTTCCTAGAAACTCAATGGGACAATAGTTTATCAATGATCTTTATATGTGCATATGCACATCTGTATGTACATATGCAAGATCTTCAAAAGCCCAGCCATCTTCCACGTACTTATTTTATAAGTGACTTTATAAATCCTGAAAGAAGAATTATTCACCAGAGTTTTTAGATCCACTCCCAGCAGTGTGTCTCCAGAGTCAAATAGAGCTGTCTTCATCATTTTTACTTATAGACTTCCTCAAACACTAAAAAGAATGATAATCACCTAATTATAAATTCACTGTTAATATAGCCTTCGAGCCGAGAACATTTCACTCTAGTAGTTAATTTAGTCTGTGGTAAATTCTCACTGTTATTTAATGTCATTTATCACCTGCTGTTTTGTCTTACTGAGAACATCCTGCCTGCCCTGTGCTGTCTACAGTACATGGACCTTCTGTGACTTTAATGTACTCTGAACAAAGGCTCCAAAGTGCTGCTATCGGGAGGATTTTGGCAACCTGCCTCAGATATGTTCAAGCCATTTTACTGCCTGTCACTCAGTGCTGTGCAAATTGAACTCGGAGGAGAGGTAAAAAGGGTCTATCAGGCACTTTTTTTTCTGGGAAAAAAATATGCTAATAAAGCGCCCTCAGCAGGAAGCAGGCCGTGTCTGAAAGAGTTTTGTCAACTCTGAATTAATTTTGTGTGTTAAGAAACACGGGGGTGCTTCTAGAGCCGGTCTGTGGTAATTAATCCTTCCTGTTTCTGGAAGAACAGAACTGTAATAAATGCAGCCCAGATTTAACAGATGTGTGCACACAATGTCTGCTTTATGAGGAGTAAAACAAAATGATGGGTACAGAACAAAAAAATGTTGATTTGAAAAAAAAAGAAAAGAAAAGAAAAGAAACTCAAACAGTATGGAAAGCACGAAGCTTGGAATTCCCAGAGTTTATGCAAATATACTATTCCTTTAAATGTTCACAGACAACGTGGTTTTGAAAACATCTGTCCATAGGATTGAATGCTGTGAAGAGACTGAAAAAGACAGATGTTTCGTATTCCTTAGAAAATTAAGTAAAAAAAAAAAAGGCATGCAGACTTTTGGGATGGCGCTTGCTCTCTGGAGGTGAGGTTGATATTTGACTCTTGTAATTAACTGGCAACTTAATACTGGATTACATTTCTCATTATCTTACTGCTTATATTTTTTTTCTTCCAAACTTCATTGTGAAAGACAAAGTCAAATTATTTCATCTATAAATACAAAAAAACAAGACTTGTGTGATGATTTTCATGCTGTCACTCTGGGCACAAGTGTTTGGCTGTCAAAGCAAGGCATGCAAACTGTGCTACCAACTTAGACATTTGATATATTCAGATTCCAATTTCACATAAAGGTGAATAGGGTAGTTCAACATGTGATTCATTAAAATATATCTCTCTTGGAAAAAGTAATTTCAGTTTTAGGAATAACAAAGCAGTCTAACCAATTATACAATTTCCTTTTCTTCTTTTTTTCATTTTAACTTTCTGTTTTATTTTACTAAGCTAATTCTGACTCCATGGCTGGGATACACACACACATGCACACACACACACACACACACACACACACACACACACACACAAACTATCTATTCGTCTATCTATTTATCATTCATCTATCATCTATCTATCTATCTATCGTCTATCTATCTATCTATCTATCTATCTATCTATCTATCTATCTATCATCTTTCTATCTGTCCATCTATACCTCACTCTTACTCCAATTTATCACACACATATGTATACACACACACATATATATATATGAATAATAGTGATATGTTTTTGAATATATATGCATAATAGTGAAAATGTCCAGACAGTAGAAATCATAACAATCATTCTTGATATGGCATGTTTTCAACAGATGAGAGCATATCTCTCTTGTTTGTCAAGAAGAAAGAAAATATCTGAACCTATATGTAAATACTAAAATCAGCATTTTCATTTCTGATGTGACGACTTGGTGTCACTCTGTTCTTCACCCTTGTTCACACAGCTTGTCACACAGACAATTGCAACAAACAGTTTAACTGTGTATTACTTGTTACACAAAAATGGTAGTTCTTTTGATTCTGCCAATACCATCTTCCAAACAGGTGCCTCGGAAATTTCCATGTCATTTTTATAAGAGAACTCTCTGCTTGAAAGTTTCTCTTACGATAGTGCCTTTTGCTTTTTTTTTTTTTTTTCTAGAAGTGATAAGGGAAGTTTCCCATGAACAGTTTCCACCTTGCTGTGGTTATACATTAAAGACAATCCTTTAACTCTTGTGTAAAGTTTTTGAAGTATTTCGGTGAAATGAAGACATGACTATTGTGGTCTCTGCAAAAAATTATTTTGAAGAAATATAAATTTCTAAATAAAATGTTTCCATAAAAGCAAGGATCACCCTTTGACATAATCTGAATACCATGTTCACTATCAAATTTTTAATTTAATGAATAACAATATTAAAAACTCTATCTCCTGCTTAGAAAAATAATTTGTGAAACACAGGTGATCCAGTACGCCCTTCTGCCCCATTTTGGCACCAGGCATGCATGCAGAGCACATAGACACAGAGGAAACATACTAGTATATTAAATGAAAGTAAGTCAGTCTTTAAAAAGAATTGAATAAAATTATTACTACCCCCAAATTCACAGGCTACCTTGGCTTCATTGAATAAGGTCAGTTATCAATTATAGCACTCATGAATGGAAAACCAGACAAATATCTACCATACATGTGCAAAATGGAGCACTGTTTGGCCATAGAGAAAAAGTAGAATTTTATAATATCTGAAAATGTGGGTAAACTTGGAGAAAATTTTGTGTGAAACAGTCCAGATACAGGAAGAAACACAACCCATGTTGTCTTGTATAGAATCTAATGATAACAATATCACAAACATTAAGTTGCAAGTTGTCAGATTGGCTAAGTAGCCAGTGTTAACCTTCAGAAGAATACCACTGTATCTCAGTTTATTCATATCTCTTAGAAGGTGACAGCAGGAATAAAAGGCTTTCTAAAGTCAGTATCAGAAGAAAAATTATAAATATCCAAATACTGCAAAGCTCAGGGACACACATTATCATGTTTTTTTTTTCCCCTGAGAATCTATAGAGCACTTTTGTTCAGTGCAAGGTATTTATTTCCTAAAATAGTCTCATCCATCTCAAAGACTAATATTACAACCTGGAAGAGTGCTTCTAAAAAATAAAAGGAAACAACACAACAACACTGCTGTTGTTGATTACTACAGCAACTCCTTGGTAGTCTGTATTGTAATTCTTCAAATGACATCAAAATCCTCACTTATTTATAAAATCTGGCTAATTGTAAAAAAAAAAATCCATGGAATTTATAAAGTTTTGAGGACTATTAGAGATGTTATTGAATACTGAAAAATCTCGATTCTAAGTCTACATTCATAATGCACTTTCCAAAATACCAAAAAGTAAAAACACTCTGTCTGTGCTGTTCGTTTTGAGACTAGAAGTCTTGTATTTTAACCCATGCTGGTTTGATTCATTTGAACCAAACACCTTCAGACATAAGATATAGCTGAAGGGCTCCCATTTCTGTACATCTTTTTCACAGGACTTAGTGTTGCCTTGATGCGGATTTGTCTGTATCTAGCGATTTAAAATTTTCCAAAATGGGTAGTAGAAATAATTTTCTAAAATTCCACTAATTCTTCTTCTCTCTTCAGATAGTGAGAGTAGGCTATGTCAAGTTATCTCCTCCCAACCCTGACTTACTAAACAAAATTAGTATTGGGCAAATCTAAAAATGGTCTTGAGGTGTACTCCAAAGTGCTTGTGTCTTTACACCCATCCTGCCAGATCTGGAATGGCATGAACTATGTAAAACAGCAGTATTTACAAGTTTAAGAAATGCAGTACAAATTTAGTAAGGGTTTTGAAAGAGTTCATTCGAAGAATTGTCCAAAATTTGATTCAATTTAGCTAGGAATTTCCCATTCTAGCATTTGCCAGCCACCATATCTCAAATCCACCTCTACACAATTTTTCAGAATAAATCTGTTTGTCAGGACAATTGAGCACCTATGTGGTAGAACATGCCTTGTAATTAAGATTTATAACTGCAGCTGGTTTTGTACCTTGGTGTTTAAACTTATATTGGTGGGGAGAGCCATCCTTAAAACATCTGGGTGCCTGACTGAAACAATAGTGTGGTTTCTGCAGTAATCTTGTATAATTTCTGGCGAATAGTAGGGTACATTTAAACAGTTCTAATGGAGTGAACAATACTGTTTTAAAGGGCTCTGATCATTACTTATCTTCCAGTTGATTATAGGAATCTTGTTGGAAGCATTCAAAGGATTTTTAATTTTGAGTCTCTTTATGTCTTCAACCTAGTGATGACACTAATTTCCCCCATTGCCTGTGAATGGAAGCAGAGTTTTGTCCTCAGACTTTTTTTGTTCCCTGTGTCATGTCTTTTGTGTCTGCAGATGGAGCTGATTAATTCTAAGGCCTTTGCAACATTAAGAAATAATTTAAATAAGGAGACATGGTAAAGACAAGTAAGTGTTTCTGTTTAAACTACCAACAACATGTATACAAGCAGAGATATATTCGATTTTTATTTCTATTACTTGAAATGATGATACTATTTCCTTTATGTACAAATGATATTTATTTAGCAGCCACTGAGTCAATATTCCTTCTACTGATCTGGAATAAGTAAACACTATAAAAACATACAGGCCACACTCTACTCCAGGGTCCAGCCCTTACCCAATAGGATAATTGTTTGTGATAGGGGAAAAGTCTCAAAAGAAAATAAAGCACTTGTTTATTCTGTAATTGTTACCAAACATAATGAATCTCATTCAATGTCTTACATATGACAGTTCTGTTTAAACACAAAACTACATCTTGTAACATTTAGGCAGGTGTCTGTAATTGAGACTCTTTTGCTTAAACAGTGTGTCTCCTGTAGTATTTGTTTAATGACAATCACATTCTCACTGTGTGTCTTAACAGACTATTTGATCACCTGTGTTTAGCAGACATTCTGGTTGATGGGGACACAAACTCACCAACTTTTGTCACTAACATATCACTGTGAGGAAAGTCCAATGACGTGGAGTCTAAATGGGGGCCAGTGTGGTAGTCAAAATAGGGTCATATTTGCATGTGATCTGATCTGAGGATGGAGACCTAAACTCAAGTATCCATTTCTAAAACTTGAATCCACCGAGCTGTGAAAGTGAGCATGAAACATCACAGAACATTTTAGAGACACCGTGGTGGTAGCAGTTACCACTTGTGGAACAATGTTAATTCTTACCTGGGCTTCCTGCTAACTCATCCTAATCAAATTTATAGCCACATGGTTCAGTGTTTCTCAGGATTCTTTGGTTTTATGACAGCCGTCCACAGATTGCAGTCATGTTCAGAAATAAGTAGATTTAAGCTTATTCTTTTTTTTTCTCAAAACGTATCATCTATGCTTTATATAGTTTATTAGAAATGCCATGACAAATGGGCTGTCTCTATAGTCTTATTTTGTATTGGCTAATTGTTTTATAAGTGAATTTTGAAATTATTTATGTTGATGGCTAGAAAAACAGAGAAAAATGGGACATAATGAAGACAGTGATTTATAAATAAAACCCTCAGGCTGAATAGTGTTATGATTTAATACAGCAGTATCAAAGGATAATGAAAGAAAGGAAGAAAGGTAACATTTGGGTAAAGCATGGGAACTGCGCTGAGACCTGGTGACTGTCTTTACTTCAAAGAGCATGGCCCACAGACTCTCAGCAGCAGCGTCCTTCTTGAAGACGGTTACAGTCACGGAAAGGAGAGCCCTATACCAAGCTTGCGAAATTCATGTGTGACTTAAACAAAATGTCCACCCTATCCTTATATACCCTCAAGTTGGACATGGTGAGTGGATCATGTACCACAAAGGAGGGTGTGTTCCACATCTTCTGACAATGTAATATAACTAAAATTCAAGTCCCATGTCAGCATGTGAGGAAATAAGAACAAACAACAAAGAAACAAACTGTGTAGTAGACTCATTGTAAATCATTTATGAAACAAGTGGCCATGAATTTGAAAGCCAGTAAGGAAGGATGAAAGGGAAGGGAGAACGATATATTTATCATTAATCTCAATAAATAAATAAATCTAAAGTGCAATATTGAAATAAAAGATTACAGTTGAATTTTCTTAGTGAACTAGGTGCGTTTCAGATTTCTCAGTATCTACTTTCTGTATCATATATTGGAAAAAAATTGTACATCTGTTGTCTTCTTCCCCTTACTGCTCCCTACCCCCAGGCTCCCACAATGTCCACCTTCCAGTTTTCTGCCTTCCACATTTCTGCAATTTAAAGAGAGATTTCTAACGGTACTAAGCTAGGATAAGCATATGAAGTAAAATAACCATCACTTGCTTTCCTGGGTATGAGTTACCTTATTCAAGATCATCAGTTCCATCTGTATTTGAAAAGTTCCTTTTCTTTACAGTGGCTATGACTGTATACCCAAGACTAAATCAAGATGAAGTCAGTCAAAATTCCAGGATTTATCAGGGAGAGGGTAGGGCCCAAGAGTCTCATTCGCAGTGAGTTCATTTGTTTTGTTTTTGTTTGTTTGTTTTGGCACATGCTGTCTGTTAGGAGAGGGAGAGTTATCTTCAGGAATGTGTCCCTGGTAGGCTTCCAGTGCTCCAGCCGGTGGCTCCACTCACACATACATACTGTCCTCACTAAGTGAACTCAGTACTTTAAGAATAGAGCACCTAAAGTTGGAAAGTAGAAGTGTTAGGAGGTTCATTGAGGGAAATAAAGGTTGTGGATATGAGTGGATTTGGTCAAACACGGTGTATATGTATATGAAACTCTCAAACAATAAAAAAACCCCTAAAAACAAAACCTATATCTGCATAGCATAAAATATAACACAGCCTTACACAAGGAGACTGATATTTTCCTTCACGTTAAATCAACCATTTCTTTCAAAGTATCATCAATTATTCCTTTTTTGCTGACCATGTCCTCAGGCTAACTTGTGAAAATAGGAAGAATGACCTAAAAATATCTCTTACCACTTATAGGGCTTTCAGAGGTCAGGTGTCTATCGATCAAGAATGACCCCAGGAAATTGGCGGATATTTTTATCTTGTGGCAAAGAAAAACAAAATAAAACAAAACAAAGCAAATCCTACAGATGTTCCTCTCATATTCCATTTGGATGTGTGTGTGTGTGTGTGTGTGTGTGTGTGTGTGTGTGTGTGTGTTGGAAGGGGGGTAATATGCATGAAAAGAGTTTGTTTGAACTTGTGTGAATTAAATATAATGTTTTACTCTGTTTATGATAAAATTTTAAAAGATGGATAGAAATTATGTGCACTGTAGTGAATATTTAAAAATAACAAAATATCAAGCAAGCAAGCAAGGGGTAGGTAGAGGAATTGCCTTGAGTAGATACCTAGTTTTCTGTTGCTTCAGAATATTCATTTTTCAAGTTTGAAATGAATGTTAGAAATGTATTGAGTCTGCCTATTCTGATTGTTTAAGCCTGTCCATCACTTTAGAATTTTTAAAACCCGTATGCTTATAAAAAATACTTTTTAATTTTTATAACCATGCCACAAATTATACCAATCAGGCATTATGTATGATTCTATCTTCCCATCAAAGCGAATTGATTGGGCGGTTGTTTATAAAGTTTGGAACTGAATGAATCCTGACTTGGCTTTGAATATTTACTCTGAAAATATTATTATAATGAATACTGAGTACAAGAAAGATTCCCTTGGATAACTGAAAGGGTTCTTAGCACCCCCCCCCCCATTATTTGGCTGTTTGCTGACCCATGTGCTACAGGAAGATACAGATGGATTTTGGCACTTCACAAACTGGTGTACACACACACACACACACACACACACACACACACACACACACACACACATACATGGACAGACTTCTAAATCAAAACCCACTATTCTAAATGCGTATCTGTCACTTTGACCATTATCACACCTATACACTGCTAATGTTGAATGTAAAAAAGATAGGTATTGCGATCATGTATTCATTATCTTATTTATAGAAATAAAAATGAAGATTTGTATTTTTTAATCATCTTGAAGTTATCTTTTAACTATTTTATTTATTATTATTATTATTATTATTATTATTGATTTTTCGAGACAGGGTTTCTCTTTGTAGCTTTGTGCCTTTTCCTGGAACTCACTTGGTAGCCCAGGCTGGTCTCGAACTCACAGAGATCCGCCTGCCTCTGCCTCCCAAGTGCTGGCATTAAAGGCATGCGCCACCACCGCCTGGCCCTCTTTTACCTATTTTATAAGTAAAATAGTAATGATGCAAATAAAATCACCTATATTTAGTGCTATGTGGTGTCTATTGGCAATGGGTATGAGGTATTTTTTCCATCCATTTTGAAAAAATAAAAAAAATGAAAATCCCTAACAGAAGAATTTGACCCAGAAACACACAACATCAGATTGAGCCTTTGACTGTTTACCCTAAATGCTTCTGTGTATATTTGCACACAGTCCTGACATCTCCTCTCTGTTGTAGAGTTTACATGTCTCTGCTATTCACAACCTCAGGGTAGGACTCTGGTTCTGCTCTTCCCTACATCCTTCTCTCATATCGGATTCACACAGATACATGGAAGGCACCTCTTAAAATAGTTCTTCAAGTACCACACTTCTCTTTTGTATCATTTAGCACAGATATCATTTCAGATATGTCTAGCAGGTAAGGAAATATCAGTCTCTGCACTGGAGTTTAATCTTCATGAGCACAGAAAAATGTTCTTAACTCAAAATAGATTTTTATGAGCAGAGGAGTCTTTGTGATTTACTATGCATTTGTTGACAAAATTTATGAGTGACTGATGTCATCTTTATGAATTTCTCTTCCCTGCCTGAAAATGTTGTGCTATTTATATGTTATCCACTTGATTTGTGAGCATGTGATTCTGAAGAGGGTTAAAGTTGTCCTTGATAATGTACTTTAAGAACATCAATTTTCAAAAGAGAGAGTCATTATTTCTATAAATGGTCATAATTATATATAGAAAGATGTTGGCCAAAGTATTTACTCAGCAAATGTTTAAACATTTAAACATTATATATTTAGTTATTGTTTTATCTAAAGTTTGGCAAATATTTTATGCAAAGAGTAAAAGAAAAAATGATTTAGGATTCATGGCTTTACCGTCTGAGCAGGATATTCCTGCTGTGACTGTCTGGAGAATTATCTCTAGAAGACACACCTCTAGAGAGTGTCAGGAGAGGTTTGATTAAAAAGCCAATACCTTCTGCATGTAGGCAGCACCATCACATGGACTGGATTCCCAAAGTGAATAGAGGGGGAAGGAGAAATTGAGCTGGGTGACAGCATTCATTTTTCTCTGATTCTTATGGATGTGATATAACTAGCTAGATACATGGTGACCAGCTGCTTTACATTTCTGCTGCCATGTCAACCACCATGTTACAATATATCCCCTCTTTATCTGTAAGACAAAATAAAGCTTCCTTCCTTCCTTCCTTCCTTCCTTCCTTCCTTCCTTCCTTCCTTCCTTCCTTCCTTCCTTCCTTCCTTCCTTCCTTCCTTTAGCTATTCCAAATTCCTTCTGTGAGAAAACTTACCTATACACCCTTTTTGGTGAGAATATTTTACCTTTGTTGTTACAGTTCAAGATATGCCATGATAATGTTAATGGTGTATGGCTGTTTCCAATGACATTTTATTTTTGAGTAGGTGGTAACCAGGGGTTAATCATAGGTTCCGGTTTATGGAACTCTGGCTCAACATACTGCAAACACACTGCAGAAGCATGCTTTCTCTTTTCTGGAACTTTTGTAGAAGGTAAGCATGGCAACAGCCTCTTTTTGTGATTTTATGCTGGTTTTCACCATCCTTTCAGTGACTATGAATAGTATATTTAAAGCTCAGTCATGATACTTGTATAGCTGTTGATTTTTAAAGTGGTTCTTAATCATTTTTTGCTTCATATTACATGTTACAGCACCATTGTAACATTGGAATTTCTCTTAGCTTTATTGAGCTTCAAGAATTAGGCATCATGAACTATTAATCTTAGGCAACCACATTACAGGGGTCTTTGTCTAGGTAATATTATTTTGTCATGTTCTACTTTTCCTCTCTGTTGCTGCAATAAAATCCACTGATATCAGTGTAGATGAAGAAAAGTTTTATTTGGCTTACACTTCTATGTCGGAGTCCCTTACTGGGGGAAGTCATAACAGTAACTCAGGTAGGAACCTGAAGCAGAAACCATAGAGAAATGCTGCTTTCTGACTTGCTTACAACCCATATTTAACTAGCTTTCTTATAAAGCCCAGGACCACATTTCCAGAGATAACACATCCTAAAGTAGGCTGTGCCCTCTTACACAAGTTAATAATCAATACAATCTTCCACTGACATGCAGAGAGTAATATGATCTTTCCTCAATTGAAATTTCTCTGTAGCTTCAGGCTGTGTCAAGTTGACCCTTAAAGCTAGCTGGGATACCCTCAGCCCCTCTGGCTCCCATAATCCTTTCCCCCACTCTTCCTCAGGATTCCCAGAGGTCCACCTAATGTTTGGCTTTGGGTCTCTATATCTGTTTCAGTCAGTTGATGGTGAAGCCTCTCTGATGACATTTGAGCTAGACAATGATCTACAAATACAGAAAAATATCATTAGGAATTATTTCATTGACTTTTTCTTTTTCTTTTTTGCCTCTCACAATTTTATTCTATTCTAGGTATCTTTGCTGTGGAGCCTCTGGATCCTGGACCTCCAGGCAGTTTCAGGAGCAAGTTCCCTCTCACAGTATGATTCTCAAGCTACACTTGTTATTAGTTGGCCAGTCATAATTTCTGTGCCACCTTAGTCCCAGCATATCTTGTAGGTAGGGCAAATTGTAGATCTGAGGTTTTGTGCCTGGGTTGGAGTCCCAATCCCCTTCACTAGAAGTCTCACCAGGTTACAAGAGATGACCAGTTCATGCTCCATATCCCCCACTGCTAGAGGTCTTAACTAGGGTCACCCTCATAGATTTCTGTGGGTTTCCATTATACTAGGTTTCTAGCTCTTCCCAGATATGCGCCTGATCCCAGTTGCCTTTCCCAGTATTCTCTCCATCATCTCCTTGCCTGATTCCTCTTCTTCCCATGCTCACCTCTCTTTCTAGATCCCTCCCCTCATCTGTCTGTGCTGACTATTCTATTTCCTCTTCACAGTGAGATTCATATGTCCCACACTGAGCCCTCCTTTTTACTTAGCTTCTTTAGGCCTTTGGATTGTGACATGGTTATCTTTTACTTTAGAGCTATATCCACTTATAAGTGATTACATACCATTTTTGTCTTTCTGGGTCTGCATTACCTCACTTATGATGACCTTTTCTAGTTCCAACCATTTGCCAGCAAGTTTCATGATGTCACTGTTTTTAACAGATGAGTAATACTCCATTGGGTAAATGTACCACATTTTCTTCATCCATTATTTGGGCCTCTAGATTATTTCCAGTCTTGTGAGACTCCTAACAGAGGCATCAGGGGCTGTCTCTTACTCTGCTACCTGCTTTTGGAACCCTTTCCTCCTACTGTGTCTCCTAATCCAGTCTTAGTGGGAGAGGAAATGCCTAGTCTTCCTGCAACTTGATATGCCATGGCTGGCTGATATACATGGGTGGCCTGCACTTTTTTGAAGATAAAGGAAGAGTGAAAGCAGATGAGAGGAGAGGTTGGAGGGAGCTGATAGGAGGAGAGGAGGGATAGAGGGAAAACTGTAATTGGATTGAGAAATTTAGTTTAAAAAAAAAAAGCTAGCGAGGATATCAGAGACATGTGGGTTTCATCTTCTTACAGTGTGTTCTCACTTCATTGATTGTATTTGACCTGGTGGTTAAAACATGTTTGGATCACCTCTTCTTTTCCAATAATTTGTGTTTAACTTACTCTTTAATAGGAAAGAGATTACTTAGTCCTACATGCCTAGGACAAAACATGACATTGATAGAAAAAAGTGGTGAGGCCTGACTGAGTCACACAACGGACACTTTCAGCTGGTATGCATTTACATACAACCCTGCATTGCTTCTGTTCTGTTGTATTTTTGGATAAGCAACTGGGACAGGTACTCACCTGCCTTTGTCCATTTACTTGGGACACTAGGGTATACTGGATATGCTCTTTCATGGTGATGGACATAGGCTCAGAACATCATGTACATGTAACATATATGCCATTCATCTGATAATAGAAAGGATAATTGTAAAGAAGAATATGACAAAAAAGTCCACAATGGTACATTTGATCCAGGTTTATGATCAAATGTAGAATTTATGAATATGAGATATATTTATGAGCCTTAACAGACTTATATCCTTAAAGTCCTATGTACCAAACACTTTTTATAGAATATCTAAGCAGCTAAACAGTACGAAATTTATATAAATAGTTTATAGGGTATTATATAATAGTTTGTGCTATTGATAAAATCTATATAGCATGGCCAGTATGAGGTCTTGATTGTTATATATACCCTGAATCTGATACTGTGAACACTGAATGTCTAGCTGATGTTGTCTTGAGGAGGACATGTCAAAATATTTAAGAGTGAGAACCCAGTTGGAGGAAGTAGTAATAAAGGATGTGTCCTTGAATAGGGTATTAATATTGCCCCTTCCTTGAGTAGGGTATTAATATTTACTCCTTCTTTGCTATCTTTGTTTCCTGACTGACATGAGGTAAGCAGCTTTTCTGCACCAAGCACTTCTGTTATGAGGTTCTGGGTCACCACAACTCCCAAAGCAACCAGACCAAGAGACCTTAAAGTAAAGCCTCTCAAAAAAAAAAAAAAAAAAACAGATAAATACTTCTTACTATGAGCTTGTTTTTCTCAGATATTTTGACACAGACAGTGTTGACTAGCATAGCCACACAGTCTTTAGATAAGTATTTATATTTTTATTTTTATTTCCATGTTGACTTTGTAGAATCAAATGTCTCATATGTAACATATGAAAAGGAGACATGTTTATTCACTATTAATCAGAAAAGGAGATTACCTAAAGTAACACATGACACTGATTTTCAAGTACTATCAGTAATACTGGATTAGTGAGCTATGTCCATTAAAAGTATGCACAGTGACTGACTGGAGAGATGGCTCCAAGGGTAAGAGCCAGTACTTGGATCCTTTCAGAGGATCCAAGCTTGGCTTTTATCGACCCATCAGGAAGTTCATCACCACCTGTAACGCCAGCTCCGGGGGATCTGGCACCCTCTTCTGGCTGCCAGAGGCACCTGCACTCATCTGCATATGTCCATGCACAGATAGACACGCATGTAATTAAATAAATGATCCTTAATGAAATAAAATATTGCTGGGAGAAAACCATACTATACAATTTTACTTTTCTGATTATTTGACCAAATGCCCTACAACTTATTAGAAGGGTTTATTTTGGCTTGCTGTTTAGGAGAGAACACTTATCATGTCAGAGAAGGGATGATACCACTCGTAAGGCAGAAGCATGCAATGGAACTCCTTCCATCTGGGGAGACAAGAGAGTATAAAACAAGATATGAGGAAGCTTCTGTTCCCACTTTTATTCCCCTGGGTATCCCAGCCCATGTGATCATGCTGTATGTCTTATTCCTTTTCTGTTACTGTGATAAGACACCATAACCAAAGCAACTTACATAAGAAAGAGGTTATTTGGGGCTTACAGCTTCAAAGGGTGAGTCCATGACCATCAGGACTGTAAGCATGGGAGCAAGCAGGCAGGCAAGGCACTAGAGTAGTGTCTGGGAGCTTATATCTTGATCTAAAAGTAGGAGGCAGGGAGAACTAACTGGGTTTGGAATGGACTTTTAGGAACCTCAAAGCCTGCCAGTGGTGACACACCTCCTTCAACAAGGCCACAAATTCCAGTCTTTACCAAACTGTTCCACCAACTAAGCATTTAAATATATGACTAAGCATTTAAACATATGAGTTGAGGGCAGTAGTTCTCAACCTCCCTAATGCTGTGGCCTTTTAGTACAGTTCCTCATGTTGGTATGATATGCAGAATGCTATTTTGTATCCTCATGATGTGGTGACACCCCACCATAAAATTATTTTCACTGCTACTTCATAACTGTAATTGTGCTACTGTTATGAATCAAAATGTAAATATCTGTGTTTACCAATGGTCTTAGGTGACCCCTGTGAAAGGGTCATTAGACCCTCCCAAATGGTTTGTGACCCACAGGTTGAGAACACTTGTCTAAAGGGACATGCTCATGTAAATCACCCATACTCAGGGCTAATTTTCTTTCTTCAGTTAAACCAAGTACAAATATCTTCTGAGACACACCCAGGCCCTTTTCTCCTAAAATGCCAAATACTCTCAAGAGATTATATATTTGAGGCAACAGATAATGTAATAAAATACTTAAAAATTTATTAAATTAATTTAGCTTTGCTTTTTTAGTAACACCTTACAAAACCTTAAACTATGTCTTCGAGAACATAATGCATTTTAATATTTCAGAAATTATAAAATATTTCATGGATATACATGATTAATTCATTAAAGATAAACATTAACTAGCATTGTCTCATAATATTAAATTATAGCTCATAATGTTGACATTCATTTCTGAAGAATAATTCATATTCTGACCTAATCATTTTATTATGTAAAATATAATTTTAGTAGGAGTATATAACTCTATTCTATATCTTATATATACTTTTATTTTTACCATAATAATTTAAGTAATAAAAATATTTCTTTAGGAAAATAATGAATATTTTGCTGTAATTCATTTTCCTTCTTATGTTTCAAAATTTTCTATTTTCATAAAATTTATGGAAAAGAAAGCTATTAGATAAATCAGTATTATAAAATGTTTTAGCTGTTCGATAAAAAATGATGTTTGATTAATAACTGATTTCATTACATTTGTAGTTATTCGTGTGTGTGTGTGTGTGTGTGTGTGTGTGTGTGTGTGTGTGTGTGTGCTCATGGAGGCCATAGGTCAAATTTGGGTGTTATTCCTCAAGTTCAGTCTACCTTGTGCTTTGGAATAGGGTATGTCACTTGGCTGGGATCTCATATATTAGGCTAGGTGTACTGGCCAGAAAGCTGGATGGATCCACCTGTCTTTACCTGTCCAGTACTGAGCCTACATTAAGCCCATTATGTCCAGATTATGAGGGTAGAATTTGGGGTTTTAGCTCAAGCCCTGGTACTTTTTCTACAAGAACTTTCCTGACTGAGCTATCATCCCACCGTCCAGATATTTTTTTATATGTTTGAAAACTCTCATGGTATATTTATATTTCTGATATCACTTCTTAAGTTTTATATGTTCATAGTTAATACCATCTTAATGATATACAGAAAACTATATATTTGTTCATTTCAAAATTCACTTGAAGTACTCCAATATCAAATCTTTTATTTGCCTTCAAGTGTTTACTCTCGTGGAAATAATTCTTACTGAAAAATTTAATTGCTATATAGTGTATCATGAATACAAAAATACGAACAGAATTCCATAATACACTGCTGTCTCATATGAAATCTAATTACTGTCTTTACTAGTACAAACAGTCTTTATATAAATGCTTCCTGAATACTTATCTGCAGTTCTGAACTCTGTTCTGAAAGTTTGTTTATAATTTCCTAACTGCCTGTGGCATGCATTGGAGGAAACTCCACATTTAAAATCAAAGTCCTTAAATTTCCTCCCTACTTGTCTTTCTCAATATGTCATGTTTCTATACATGGCATTTATAGGTTTTGTTCTTTTTTTATTCACTTAATTTGGCAGAACTTTGGGACTCATTGTTGACCTCCTCCTTCCTCTCTTCCTTTATTGCAGCACCAACTCTTTCTCCAGCTCCTTGATTTCTCTTTAAAAACCTAGGCTTCATGTACCAACTGGGAACTGTCCACAAACATGGACATTGAACATAACACTTGTTTGTTCAAAATTTTCAGTGACTCTCATTGCATGCAAGAATTAGACAAACTTGATAGGCTTTTCTGTTCTGAATACAACAGAGATTGCTTTTTCAGCTTGCTGCATGGCCATCTTGCCCACACTCATATTTCCCATTCATCTGTCATGCTGTAACCCATGTTGGACTTTTTACTAGTCCCTCTAGGGACCAAGCCCTTTCAAAATTGTAGTCTTTATTGTTAAAATTAACATTGCCTTTAACTTCTTGAAAGGCTTCCTTTAACATTCAAGTTAAAGCAAACTGTTTCCTGCTCTTTCATCACCAAATTCTTGCAGTATATCACAGTGTATTATCTACTGTGCACTGCTTTGCTTACCTATTGTCTACTAATAAGGACAACGGTCCTAAACTCTTGCCTGGTTGATGTTCCCCCATGACAGAATAGCATTAGACATTCTGGTAATATAAACTCTTGAAGAGGGACCATATGAAACTACTTTTCTTAAGTAGTTGTGCCTACACATGTACTTGGAGTAATGTTTTTCCTGGAATATCAAATGTTACCTTTTTGTGTGCTACATGCACAAACTGTCTCTCTCTCCCTCTCTCTCTTTCAGGATATGTAACTGTATGCTTTCTATTTTAACTCTTCTAGAGTATCATGTACAAAAGAATAATCCCTTGACATCCTCACTGATTTCCAGCAGAGCTGTACATACAAAGCTGTCAAAGTTTATAACATTGACAAGTGGGAAACAAGGAAGAGAGAGCTCTGTCCTCTGGGAACTGGAGATAATCTAGGAGATCTGCTCATCTGTGGAATACTTTTAGAAAATGATAAAGCTGTCTAAAAATTGGTCTATCCCTTAGCATGACTTGGCTAAGCAATTCTAAACAGTGGTAAAATATTCACTGAGGTTTTGGGAGTAATGTTGGTCCAGGATCTAAATAGCACAGGGACTGGGGTTGAGTTATTCTAATACATGTATGCATTTTAATTTGCCAAAACAACAGCATTAATGTATCATTTTTCTTCATCATAATTTTCCTCCTCATCATTGTGTGTGTGTAGATGTAACCAACCGTCTTATTAAATAAGAAACACAGAACCAATGTAAAAGAGAAAGCCAAGAGGTCAGAGCTCAGAGCTAAAATCTTACCCTTCCTCCTGCGGTGGCCTCAGCTTCCCGAAAGAGAGCTATTTCCCTGTGTGTAAGTCGTTTCATAGTCATTTTGCCTTCTCATTGGTTGTAAACCCAAACATGTCACTGCCTCATCACTGCCTGTAAGTACAGCCCCCCAGGTCTTAAAGGCATATGTCTCCAATGCTGGCTGTATCCCTGAACACACAGAGATCTATGGGATTAAAGGCATGTGCCACCACTGCCACACTCTGTCTTTGGCTCTAATAGCTCTGACCCCCAGGCTACTTTATTTATTAACATACAATCAAAATCACATTTCAGTACAATTAGAATACCACCACGTGCGTGTGTGTGTGTGTGTGTGTGTGTGTGTGTGTGTGTGTGTGTGTATGGGAGTGGGGTGTATGCACACTGTGGTTTTATGTGGGTGTGGAGACCAAAGGAGGAAGTCAGCTGTCCTGTTCTATCACTCTTCAGCTTATGAGCTTGAGATAGGATGTCTCACTGAATCTGGAACTAGTCAGGAGGCTAGCAAGCTCTATCTCAGCCTCATCTACAAACCTCAACCTCAGTGCTGGAGTTGCAGGAGTGTACAGCCATCTGTGGCTTTCTCATAGATGCCAAGAAACTGAAAGCAGGTGCTCATGTTTTCACAGTAAGTGCCCTTACCCCCTGAGCCATTTCCTCAACCTAATAACACTGGTTGGTAATTGAAAATTGTTTCTGATAATTCACTATTACATAATTGTCTCCTGCCATTGTGAATTCTCTCATAAGTGTTCGGTGTTTTGAGGGTCAGCATGGTTTATATGTCTGAATCATACCGAATAGGCTTGAATATAAATAATATAATATAAATAATATGGAATAAGCAGTATTGGTAAGGTGGTTATGCAGCCTAAGAAAATAGGCTTGACAAGATCCAATTTTTGTATGTGACCAATTGAGATTTAATTATGTTTAAAACTAAATGTGGTGAGGCAGACTTAATACCACAAGGGGCCACATTTTTTTTTTTTTGCACAATGAAATTTCATTTCATACATGAAATACTTTTATTAAGCTGGTTGTAATAAAGTGTACATGTGTGGGCTGGGAGACAGCTCAGATCATCACAGAGATTGCTATACAGACATGAGCATCTTAAGTTCAGATTCTCAGGACACACATAAAAAGCAAGCAGTGGGCTTAGGTAAATCTGTAACCCAAGTACAGTGCAAAGCAGAGACAGAGGTGTCCTGGAGCTTCCTGACACCTGTGTACCACCCAACTCACCAAAGACTCTGCATAGAATAAAGTGGAAAGGAATAAACCAAGACATCTGATGTCCTCCTCTGGGACCTGTGCATTCATGGATATGTGTAGCCCACCCCATGTGCATATGCATTCAGCACCCACCAAATGCATGTGCATATGCACAGGGAAAAATCACAATACACACACACAAAGAAAAGCCCAAAAATTAACATGTTGCTTTCCTTTTAATTTGTTATTTTATTTTGAAGCAAAGGTACAATTGATACAATGATATATTTCATCTGTGGTGTGGTTTAATAATTGTCTAAATTCTAAAATTTGTTAATATTAATGTTGATTCATCCTTGTGCAGGCTGTGTGAATGAAGGAAGGAAAGATTCATAAATATTAATTTGTATATTTTAAAATAGTTTTGTACTTCAGAGATGACTGGAATTTAATCTTTCAAATAAAATAATCATAGTGTATTGGGCAAATAATTAGCCAGTAGCTTGTAGATGGATTTTAATAAAATGGATATGTTAATTTAGTCAGCGATGTGGCTCATAAGACTAGACCATGCCCAACCAGAGGACATTAGCGCAAGTGAGGACTACTGGAGCAGAAGAAGTGATTATCCTCAATGATATACCCCTTCCAGTAGACAGCTTCACACTCAGCTCCCCAAGCTCACATGAGTGGCTCAGGTTAAACCCAGTGGGTCAAAAAGCAAAACAACTTGAAAGTCAGATGGAGATTCAGTGGGCAGGAGGAGGGTTGTTGAGGGAGGTGTTAGGAAGCTGGGGTTCCTTTGCTTAAGAGAGGAAAGATAGATGAGTGTAATGAGAATGTATTATAGGGGTGTATGAAACTATCAGAAAATAAACTAATACGAATAAATAAAAATACATGTATTATTTTTACTATTGTAATGATGTCATCTGTATAAAAAAATACAAAAGAATAACAGCTCTCTCTTCATTTCTTTTCTTCTCATTATGTGACTATATAGATCAGTTCCTAGTAGCTACTGAAGTTGTAAGTTCTGGAGTGGGATATTTTAATGTGTTAACAGTGTTGAGGGTCAACCATGCTGCTTATACCATTAATTTTGGAGGCATTATAAGTGGGTTGAGTATGTTAGCATGGTCTTTGTCTAGATTCTTACTGACTTTCAGAAGCACTTACTTCTCCCAAGCCCGAGTATACCTACTGAGAGCTATCACTTTGTAGTTGAAGTAGTGGTATCACTTTACAGAATGCAATATCCACCTTCCTTTCTTGTACAAACAAAAGTGAAGAATAAATGATAAAACTTCATATAGGCTCCAGGAGTCAGTGAAAATGAAGTTTCTTCAGCTTGTCCCTGTCTGCGGAAGACAACGCTGTAACTTAAGTAGGAGATGAGCTTGCCTTGAGAAGAGCCCCTGAGACTTCAGGATGGATGTGTCACTTGGGTTCAGTTCCCCAACCCTGATCCATGCATCCATCTCTAAGTAAATAAGACATATGGGGAGCCCAGGAAACCAGAGTGACAGTTGTAGACTTTAAGCTTCCTAAAGAAATTATTTACCATAAATTTCAAAGACGGGCCTGAAATCAATGAAAAGGGCAGATGAGCACTCTTCTCCACAGTTTTCATAATTCTGTGTTTGTTTGTTTTTTTTCTGAGACAGTGTCTGCAACATAGTCTTACTAACCTTGAAGTCATTACAATTCTGACCCTGGCTTCAAAATCACAGTCTTCCTACCTCAGCCTCCAAAATGCTGCCATTTCAAGCTTGGGACACCATACTCACACTTTCTATTGCTATTTCTTAAGCATGTATTAAATATCCTCTAATCTGGTAAGGTAGATGGCTTAAGAAGCCCAAATTAAATACCACACTCTGCAAAAGCCTTCTCAGGAAAGCACAGAATTTGTAGAGGAGCCTTGTATATCACTTTTATCATGGAATTATTCCATGTGTTTTTAAGTTAGAGACCAGTAGGGATTTATCTCAGTGGCAGAGACCTGTGCAAGGTTTTGTCCATAGCACTGGCAGTATATGTGTGTGTGTATGTGTGTGTGTGTATATATATTCAGTACTATTGCTACCATATCTGGACTGTGATTTCCTCAAGGTTAAAGATCATATCTATCACATTTTTGTGTGGCCACACTACTTAAAAAACATCTGTACACAGCTACTTCATCATTTATTTACAAAGCTAAATGTATCTATCTCAGAATCACACTCCATAATCAGCCCGGGGATCAATACATGTGCATCTAATTGAATCCAATTTTGTTAGCAAAATACAAAAAGGCATCATCGTGTGAGGAATACATCTGACTATATTGCACAAAGACAAGTCTGTGCTTCACCTGGAACCTAGGCATTCAAGATCATTTCCTGTTTTAGTGGAAGAGACAAGAGTCCAGAGTGGTTAGATAGACGTTTCAAATGCAAGCTAAGAGGGGAATACCTTAGCTGAGGAGGAGAAGCTGAAACATTTGACACCCAAATCCTACAGAAACGAGGCTCATAAAACAAATCCATTGACTCTATTATTGGATATATGAGAAAAATATATCTAATCTCAAATCATGCATTATTTAATATCAAAGCAACAATTACAACTCAACAAGACCACAGTCATCTGCTGATTTGTTAGAATTTTTATTTCCATCCCAAGACTGCCATTTCCCAGATGAGCACAGCAATAAATGCAGAGGTTTTTGAATGCTAGGATTAGCAACACATTCATTTTCAGTCCATTAGGGTGATGAATGCCCTGTGGGTAGACAACAAGGAAATCCCTGGATCACTCCCTGATCTTCTTGCATTGCTGGGGATTCCACATAGCCCCTTGCCACAACCCTCCATAGGTAGATTGTCTGCCTTCATCTGCAAATGTTTCATGTGGATGGCTCCATAGCAATCATTGGTACCAGAACTGTGAAGAGCTATGGTGTTAACATTGGTATTGGGCAGCTGCAGATCCAAACCTGATTATTGTTTTTATTAACAAACAACTGAGATTCTAATACAACATTCATGAAAATTATGAGCCAATATTTAAAATTTTGAATACCTTCAATGTTTTTATAACAATTTTGATGCAAACTGATAGCAAATGAGTTTATCTCCAGTAAAATTAAAATACTCATTAGAAGTCTTTCCTTATATCGATTAAAAATTTATTGCATGCCGGGCGTTGGTGGCACACGCCTTTAATCCCAGCACTCGGGAGGCAGAGCCAGGCGGATCTCCGTGAGTTCGAGGCCAGCCTGGGCTACCAAGGGAGTTCCAGGAAAAGGCGCAAAGCTACACAGAGAAACCCTGTTTCGAAAAAAAAAAAAAAAAGAATTATTGCAAGAATAAAGTATATCAGCTTACAGTATCAATTTGATTGTTTGACTTATGACTCAAAATAAATACAGAAGTTTTATATGTTGACCTAAAAGTTTCATATTCTTCAGTACACAAACATGTTTTCTCCACCTAAATGTAAGCTCTTGACTTTTAGATTTTCCAAAACTGTAAGTGGTTTCTAGGATGGAATGAATTTGTGCTAAAAGAAAACTCATATATTAAGGTATTGTCACTAGAAAGCATTTTATAAATGAGCCACTTGCACATTTAATACAGCACTGATATTTTCACCTTCTGGACTAAGTACACCAGGGGCTCTCAGTTGTAACCAGGATGAATAGATCTGAAGATTAACTTGATATAGTTAGGCATGCCTTTCTTCCAAAGAAATGAAGACATCTGCTCTTTATGTATCAACATAATGCTATTTTAACATAAGCCAAAGGAGACACTTGTATGTTGGAGCTTATGTAACTGAATCTCAACAAGCCCTATCAGTTTCCCAAGTCAAATGGTCATAAGGAGAATGGGATAGCAAATCTTTACTCAGAGCTCTCATTCCCACTACTTTGGAGTCCAGTTGATCATTAGTACAATTCCAGAATCCTCTTCTCCCTTCCTAAACAACATTCAACCTAATTGTCCAATCAGGTTAGTGAAGCTGAATAAGTCTTCCCACTGGACACTTAATGGAAGTCATGAATATATTATATGTGTGGATAGGCACCTTCTGGGAACCTTGCTGTGATGGACTATGGCTCAGTTTTGAGAGAAGCCACAAGACACAGGTGCAGAGCTGACACGGTGCCATGTCTCTTACCATTAATTCTCTAGAAATGAACAGATACTCTTCTCCTTAGAGGGATGGCACTTTATTTATTTATTTTTTTGTAATTTTTTGCAAAAGTTCTTCGTGTGTATGAGTATTTTATTTTCATGTATGCCTGGTGCCAATGGTATTCAGGAGAGGGCATCAGGTCCCCTGGTACTGGAGTTATAGATGGTTGTGAAATGCCATATGGGTGCCAGCAGCCAAACTTGGATCCTTTGTAAGAGCAGCAACTGCTTGTAACCCTTAAGACATTTTTTCTAGCCACTTATTTAGTAATTTTAAAAACTGTTACTGGGATAATGAATTGATTTCTGATTGGATTGAAGCCTGCCATAAGAGGGAGTTCCTGCCCAGCCAGATAGACCTGTTGAAGGTCATAGACACTTCAGGTAGAATGATTAGATTGCTTCTGTTTTGCTAAAAGGATATGTTACCAACTGCCACTTAAGTAATAGTGTTTGTAACATTAGACTAGCGCAGTTCTCATCTTAATCAACTTCTCTTTGAGACAAATTGGCTAATAAAGAGATAGTGGTTAGTCAAGATGTTGAGAAAATATTATTTAGTATTAAACATAAAAAGGCACCTATATCAGTCCTCTAAGTCTTAGGAAGTACTGGAAAAGAGAGACAGAAAGAATGTTAGAGCAGAGCAGTAGGCAGGAGGACAGTAAAAACCTTT
The DNA here is from genome assembly GCF_004664715.2 of Peromyscus leucopus. Taxonomy (NCBI): domain Eukaryota; kingdom Metazoa; phylum Chordata; class Mammalia; order Rodentia; family Cricetidae; genus Peromyscus; species Peromyscus leucopus. The sequence goes on along the minus strand of NC_051084.1, from coordinate 77,311,044 downwards.
GTTATGAACATGGCATGGCCTTGACATTCATGACCTCTCAACAACTGCAGTTGCCTGAATAAGCACCACAGCAGACTGACCCAATAAACATTCAGTCATAGATGGAGAGGAAGTCAGTATCTTTACTGATGTAGTTACTGATGAATTACTCATGCTTCACCTATGTCCACAGGAGTGGCACTGATTAAATCCAATGTCTCACAAAGGAAAATAAACATGGAAGTGAGATATGGACTTAGTGAGAGAAAAGGATTCTGCAGAGGTAGGATTAAAACATGAGAGTGTGAAGAGAACAGGGTGAACAGTATATTAGATGCATGCATAAAAGTTTTGAAGAATAAAATAAAAATTAACCTTGGGATGGAAGTATAATGCCCCATGTGTTTTTCTATGAATCCAAAATCCTCTAGATAGAATGCATCTCTTGGACTCCTTCCCTTTACTTTGCTTTTGCTATGACAATAGCAAAGCATCTGGTTGTGATGGCAAAACTTGTGTCTATAAACAAGCAGAAGGTACATAACATTTACTCAATCACTGTAATTATCTACAATTGTCAAGAATGTTATATCTGATGAAACAAGCCTATTATCTGGGATAGATGAGACACTCAAATGCCAGTGAGGCTTGGCTCTGGAAGTCCTTCACTCCAAATATACCACACATGATGTCAATGGGAGTCCCTTTGCCTTACTCTTTACCTCAGCCTTTGCCTCTCATGTTGGCTCATTTGCCCTTTCCCTTCTGCTTCTGGCTGCTTGCCATAACTTTCCAACATAACAGTCCTCAGCTGGGTTTTAGTCTTCCATACTGGGATACCGGGTCCCACTTGGTCCATTTCACTTGTCCCATTAAGAAATTAATAACATAAAAGGCTTTCTCCACAAAGGAAAGGGTATTTACAACTAATAGTACAGTAATGAAGACAAAAACATCATGTTCTAAGATTTAATATTAATGAAGATTGAATTGAAACACTTCAAAAACTTTTGCTCAAGGTGTTAAATACTTGCCTTTGAACAAAACTAAAAGTGAACCCAGAATATCTTAATTCCAGAGCCTTATCTACTAACTTGTAGTCCATATAACCATATATACACAATAGTTTCATTTTAACATTTTTGAGCATTTATTTATCTATTTAAGACCCTAGAGATAGGAATTCAGATGTAATGATACCACTGAGATTTCACATTGTACAGAGATACTGTACCACATAAAGGTTCTTATAATTTGGGGAATCAATTATTTTGATTATGAAACATCTATGAGACTTTCAAGACCAGAGGCTTAACTCTTACATCAAAAACGACACTCAAATAACAGTCAGCAAGTATCAAGGATGAAGGAGAACCACAGTGCCTATGCCATACCTGAGAGCAGATTGCAGACCTCAGCGATCTCCGGTAAGATTGCCATCTGAGTACAGAAAATGAGAGTTCACGGCATAACATCTTACATCTCCTCTTGACAAAGGTAAAAACATCGAAAATATTCTTACATTGGAGTTGAAGACACCAAGCCAACTGACTGTTCATGGGGAAACTACCTTGATTTAAGTGTAATGGTATTATTGTAAGTTCATTTGTATTCTGTCTGATGACTCATGACTGTGAGTGGTCCACAAGGAAGTCCTCAGAATGAGATTGTTCAGGGACATTAGACTGTGTGAAACTTAAAACTAGGAAGATCATTAGAGGTATTGGATATCTCCATCTAAACCAGCCTGTGTTACTGGCTCTTGCCTTCTCTGTTTTGCTATAATTCTAGGTTTCTCTGAAAACATCTTCAACTTTGCATCTCTATGAGTGATTGTGCCTTCTGTTTTTGGTCCCACGTGTGATTATTTTCCTGTTGCCTCCAAATCACTGTTAAACATGTGACTTCAATGTTGAAATCAGTAACTCTGCCACTCACATTAATCAAGCACATTCTGGATATAGTCCAACAAAGTGGCATCGTTACTAACATCCACCTGTGACTGATGCTGGATTTACAGCCGTGTCCAGTGCTAACTGAGTGGATTCTCTTTTCTATTTTCCACATTGAGACTTCCCTGCTCGCATCAGGACAGTGCTGTCAAAGCCACAGGCCCAGTGTCCTGCCGTCTCAGACACGCAGCACAAATGCAGACAGTAGAGACAATAGTTGACTTCTCCAGAGTGTTGTTAGGGTTTTTTTTTCTATTCTTTCTTCTTTATTTCTTTTCTCTACTCCCCCTTCCTTTTACTCATTCTGCTTCTCAAAAAGAGTCCCAGTCCCTGGAGATTATTAATGTTACTACTTTGGAGAAAAGAATTTTGTAGATCTGATTAAGAATCTAGAAACATGAAAATGACCCCCACAGATCAAAGAAGCCTTAATACATCACACATGCATGGGATTTGATGATATACTGAATGTGGACCTCCAGCCTACAGAACTTTAAGAAATAAATGTTTGGTGTCCTAGCTTACTTGTCCACGTTATTTATCATAGCATCATATCTAAGACACTTGGTTACCTTAGTCTATGGGCAGGGGAAGTGGTGTAATTAGATGGAAGCCTCAGCTTTAGAGGATTTTGTTTCAGTTGTTGCATCTGTTTAGAAGTTCATTGATAGTTCATGACAAAAATGCATCTTTGAGATTCCTTTGCTTCCTGAGAGCATGTGGACTTGGGGGTGTGGTGAACAGTGGAGAAATGGAGGGAATTTATGAAAATCATTGCAAGAAATTACTGAAAGTATGTATGTTATATTGAACATAAAACACAAGCAAAGATGTGTTGTAGATGTAGATATATTGAATGCATGATAGCACCATTCAGTAGAGTGGTATCATTGTTAGGAAACATCATTAATTGTGTGCTTTCTGGCCACCTGAAAAGACTTTGGGATTTTTGAACATTGAGATTTCTAGCATTAGCATGACTCACATTTATATTCTGGATGATATGTCTAAGACATCCACAGTCATTTCCAAAGACCTGTTTTGCTTTATTACAGGGAGTTTCTGGGTACATGCTTATAAACAAGAAGCTTAAGAGTTTCCCTATGAAGATGCCCCTAAACATTTTTGTGTTGAAATTGTGTGGTGGTATTTTATTTGGGCTGAAATGTGGTGATATTTTATTTATGCGTTAATAAATAAAGCTTGCCTGAAGATGGGGGTAGGGGAGGCCAGCCATTTTAAGTAAACAAGAAATCAGGCAGCACATGCCCTTAATCATATTATTTAGCAGGCAGGGTCTCTGTGTGTTCAAGGCCACATTAGGGAACAGAGCCAAGCCTGGTGACACACACCTTTAATCCCAGTACCAACCATAGAGACCTGGAGGTCTGTACAGACAGACAGAAAGTGACAGAGATGAGTAGGAAGAGGAAGATAGCTGGGCTAATTGAGCCAATGGGAGGGCAGAACAGCAAGGCAACAAAGGTGTGGATAAACAGGAAGTAACTCACATTTGGAAGCTGCAGAGTTGGTGAGGTAAGGTTGGCTGGTGGCTTTATGTATTTCCCTGATATAAGGCTTTCACTCCTATATTTGGCTCCATGTTTTTTATTTAATAAGACCATTTAGAAATTAATCTATAAACTTGGACTTAGGTGAGTGGTGGCTTCCCTTAGAAGTAGGACCCAATATGTTTGGACCCTAGCTCACCTAGAATAATGCATCAAAATCTTCAAATGAAATGTCCAACAGCTTCTTTTATATAATCATTCCGTTCTGTGCTGACTATAGTGAAGGGATCCCATTCTGGGATACTCATGAAGAAACTTGCAATTTCCTCTGTTTCCACAGGGAGTCCTTCATTTTTCAACAGTTGGACACACGATTCGCTTAAATATATGAACAGTGCAGGCTGACAACCTGAAACTCTGATAAAAATCAGAAGTGGTGAATGTCCAGTTTAATTTCCTATTATATACATGAAAGACTAGTCTTTGTATGGGTGCACAGCTTCAAAATCTAACATTTTGTAATGAAAAGGGAGAGCAGATTCTCTTTAATTTTTTTCATTAAATCAGTGAAAACTGTACAAATCCTTAAAGTGTGAGTCAGGCTCCCGCTGTCCCAGCATTCACAGCATGATGAGGCAGCCAGTCTTTCTCTGACATGGTTGCATCCATGAAAATGAAGGAAATATTTCACATATCTTCCATAAAGGAGATACCAGTCTCCCACAGGACTGTCTACCTCTACATGATACCATGTGTAGAGTGTTCACTGATCATGAAGTATATGAGCATAATTACAAATTTCAGAATCCTAAAGATATCATTTAAGAAAAAAAAAACTCTGATTTGAGCAGTTTGGAAATATATTTTAGTAAGAAAAATTAACTCAAAGACGAGAATTAGAAGCTGTTTTTTTTTTTTTTTTTTTTTTTTACAGAGTGTGAACAAATGAAATTTCAGAGAACAAACAAGGGTATTTGATAAAAAATATTTCCTCTTTTAATTGAGTATCAATTAAGCACTTGGGGGAGTGTCTCAGATTTTACTCTGATCAATCACTATGATACTAAATATTTTATGAACATCTCCTATATATCAGATGCTAAACAGATGTTTGCCACAGGGATATTAAAATGTAGAAGACGAAGGACTTGTCTTCTTTTCCATTCACAGGAGACACCTTAATGACATGGAAGAGTTATGGTTCCATGCAGTGGGTAATGGTGACCAAGGTGGAAACTGTTGAGAAAGAATATAGCTATGCTCGATTGGACAGGAAAAAAATGTTCCCACAGGGAGGAAACATTCCAGGTGAATCTTGAGCATTGCTCATAGGAAAGCTGAGAAGATGAGGATAGCAGGCCTCTCAGACCTAAGGACACCAGAGGAAGATGAGTTATAGCCGGTAGTGGGCATGTTTATTGCATGCATGCAAGATGAAAGCAGAACACTGATGATCCCAGGCAAAGCCAGATGAAGAGCCTTGTGGCATGTGGCACCAAATGCATACTCTGCTTTGAAGGAACGGTGTGTATGAAGACTCTGGTGTTAGTATGGCATGAGAAGCTGAAAGTCAGAACTACACAGTGAGGGGTGAAGTACTTGACTGCTCTTCAAACACTTGGATGCTCAGTCTGTGTTCCACCAGATTGATACAATGGTACTTTCCTCTTATGGAGATTGCACACCCAATGCCGTGTGTGTGTGTGTGTGTGTGTGTGTGTGTGTGTGTGTGTGTGTGTGTGTCTGTGTCAGCTCACAGACAACTCTCGTTTTCATTCTAGTACACTCATCTTCAGTGTGATCTTCACTTTCCTCTCGAAACCCACCTTCATTTTCCTCTTCTATGCCTCTGCTTCAATAGAAGTGATTGTTTAAGAAACATTAAACCAGCATTTTTTGGTCAGCGGATATTTATTTGTATATATAATTTATACATGTGTTGAAAATCATACTCAGTTAAGATAGTTGAGCAACAAGCAAAATTGGTTTAAAAACCTTTAAAGTGAATCAAGTAATACATGGGTATCAATAAATACTCAGATAAAAACAATGGAATGAGTCATGTGAGAATTCCTCATTACTGATAAGGACATGTTTTTTGTTTTATTTTATTAAAAATTGTTTTTTTATACAATGTCTTCTGATTACAATTTCCCTACTGCAGTTCCTCCAGATTCTCCCCACTCCTCCATTCACTCTCCTTTTTGTCTCTTTCATTAGAATATGAACAGACATCTAAAAGTAATAGGAGTTATTATTAATAAGAAATAATAATGAAATGAATAGAGAAAATAAAAAGAAACAGAATAAGACAAAAACAAAAGAAACATTCAAAGAAAAAGCACAAGAAAGACACTTACACCAAGAGAAACACACGTTTTCACACATAGAAATCCTACGAAAACACCAAACTGGAAACCATAATATATAGTGCTAGTAGCACACAGTTTGTTGGAGTAACCAGCCACTATTGGACTGGAATTAAGGTCATGAGTGAAAACCAATGCCTAACACAGGTGATCAAGAATCTGAGGCTAATAGGCCAGGGAACTAGGGAAAAAAACAAATAATTCTGCTCTGCTAAAGGTACACAGCAATAAAATGACTCCTAATGACATTTTGCTAAACTCAAAGGTTAGTGTAATGCTCAGCCATCAGCAAAGAAGCTTTCTCTTATAGTCGATGGGAACAAATACAGAAAAATCTTGCTTTCTAAAGCAAAAAAATACAACATCATTTGTTCTTGTTGTTTAGTTTGTACCAGAATTATTATGGAAATTCACTTGGACATGATACCAACACTTGACATTTCCCCCTATTTGTACATTTTTTTCTTCCTCCCATGAAAGAAGACAAGAGCCATTGGCAATCACCCATTTAGTTACTGCTATAACACAGGGTGGCAACTCTGTTATGTTGTGAGCAAAATGTAAATTCAGGATTGAAGAAATGGTACAGAGGTTAAGGGTACCTAATGATCTTCTAGAGGGCCAGAGTGTGGTTCCCAGCATTGAAATTTGGTAGGTAAACAGCTGCCTTTAAGTATGGCTCTGAGAGATCTTGTGCCCACAAGTGGCTCACACAGTCAACCTCACTCACATGCACATATCCTCCACACACATACACACACACACACACACACACACACACACACATACACACACACAGAGTCAACCTCACTCACATGCACATATCCTCCACACATACACACACAGTCAACCTCACTCACATGCACATATCCTCCACACACATACACACAGTCAACCTCACTCACATGCACATATCCTCCACACACATACACACAGTCAGCTTCACTCACATGCACATATCCTCCACACACATACACACACAGTCAACCTCACTCACATGCACATATCCTCCACACACATACACACACAGTCAGCTTCACTCACATGCACATATCCTCCACACACATACACATAGTCAACCTCACTCACATGCACATATCCTCCACACACATACACACAGTCAGCTTCACTCACATGCACATATCCTCCACACACATACACACACAGTCAACCTCACTCACATGCACATATCTTCCACACACATACACACACACACACACACACACACACACACACAGTCAGCTTCACTCATATGCACATATCTTCCACACACATACACACAGTCAGCTTCACTCTCATGCACATATCTTTCACATACATACACACAGTTAACTTCACTCACATGCACATATCCTCCACACACATACACACAGTGAAAACAAAATTTAAAAACATAAAGTTAACCCATAACAACATTCATTGCTGCATTTGGCATATTGTCATTTCCATTCAACAAAGGAAAATGAGAAATATACCTTTTATCTTGGTATAAATGGCAAGTTTGATAAATCTGTATGCATCTTAATTCAATTCAAATACTATTTATTATAGCAAGAGATGAAGATCCAAAAAGTCATGGTGTTTTTGACAAAACCATTAGGTTTGATTCAGAAGTAAAAGTATAAGAAAATCTTAAAATTAAAATTCTTTTTCCTTGAAAAAAATCAAAGCTAGGAATAATCCTTTGTATAATAAGATGTAACTATATACTTCCCATCAGCTTCACTGTGTTGCAATTGGTTGCACCGTGTCTAGAACTTCAGATATCTCTCATTATTTGTGACTGATGAATTGGTTAACTTCTTCCTTCTTACAGCTAGCACCATCAGCAGCTGATTTTAGCAGAAGCCTTTCCAGGTAAACACTAAGACGGATCATTGCATTAAACTTATGAATACCAAGACCAGTAAAATGATTTAAACAAGCTTATGGTGAACAAGCTATGGAGACTTGGAATTTGATATAGCCTGGCAATGTCTCTTCTACAGGATTTTGGTTATTTTACTAAAATTTCTAAAGTCAAGGTGTAGAAATACCTCAACAGTTAAGAGTGTTTCTTGCTCTTAATTGGACCTGAGATCAATACCTGTACAGGTTCCAACCACAGCACCACACATGTAGCACACACACACACACACACACACACACACAACACACAAATAACTTTAAAATGTTTTAATTCACATATGCCCTCTCATTAAAAAAATTGTTATTTTCTAACTAGGAAGATGCTCTTGGCTTACTGCAAACTATTTTTTATAAAGAAATTAGTAACATTATGACTAGGATGATTCTTTTTGCTTACTGACCCATTCACATTGCTTCAGGTACTCCTTATGTTCAAATCAAGAGCACATCTATCATCAACATTTTGGCATAAACTGTCTTTGACAGAATTTAGTAGATAATTTTAAATTAAATAAGGAGAAAATTCAAACAATCAAATTAAAATGAATTGTATATTTTCAGCATTCATATTTATAGGACAGAGTTAATATTCTTCCCCTCGACTCTGATTCTGAAGTGTTTATAGATACTGGTGAGATCTTTACTAGCTAAGATGAAGAGTGAAGGCTATCAAAGTATAAATAGTTGAAACAGGCTTTGAGGAAATAACTTTTTGTGTGTGCTAATAGAAATTGCACATGAAGAGGTAATATTTGCACTGGGATTCATTATCCAGGATTCTGGGCTGACTGATATATTGATAATAGATATCCCAGCATCTAAAAAGAAAAGAAAATTGGTATAATATTTTTATTTAAATTTTCCCATTGTATACAAAGGACTAGTGTGTTCCATACTGTCAATTCTGACAGCCTCATTGCATTGAGTTGCAGGACATATAGACAATGATAAGCAGTCACCAATCTCATAGGAAAGAGTTTCTAGAGTAGAAAGATAATCAGTTTCCATTCTCATAGTGGGTGATAATGTTCACAAACATTAATTGATTTACTTATTGATCATTTTCCATATATCTTTTATCAGGCAGGCCACATTTGTCAGCAAATACTCCTCACAGATTTTCAGAGTCCTATGCTTAGGAGATGATCTTTAAATTTGAAAAGATAGAACAGAAAGGAGGCGGTTTTGTATAATAAAACAAGTTGAGCTGGAGGCAAGGTGACTGGAGAGAGAGAATCACCACACACACAGGGAAAGAGACTAGAGAATTTAGCAATGTGAACACAGGTAGGGATTTATGGGAAAGATAATGTATGAGCAATGAAGCTAGAGAGAAGTTCACAATAAAAGTAATGTCCCAAATATGAAGAAGAAATAGACAAATCCATAAGACAGAAAGTAACTGTAGCTTTCAGGACAGTGGCCATTCTTGTTATGTCTCTATAAACCAAAGATAACCAAAGAACATTGTTTTAAATTGAACATTTGTGTCCATTATCTACTGATATTTTGAATTTGGAACCTCACAATGTAGTGATACTACAAGGTGAGGCTTTCAGGAAGGAAAACAAGGGTTGGCACCCCAACTTAAAAGACTTGGAAGCTTGTTGTTTGTCTCTGCTCTTACCTGGTGAGGACACAATAAGGAGACAGCTTTGTGCAAAACCAGGAGGAAAATGCCTGCAAGATATAGGACACCTTTGCTTCCACTTTCCAGCCTCATTCAAACTGGGAGAATTAAATGTCAGTCAATTAAGACACAAAATGAATTGCGACCTTTTAAAGTAGCCTGAAGTGATTAAGACAACATTACTGTTCCCTAGGCTATGACCTAGACACACACACACACAGAGGGGGGAGGGAGAGAGAGAGAGAGAGAGAGAGAGAGAGAGAGAGAGAGAGAGAGAGAGAGAGAGAGAGAGAGAGAGAGAGAGAGAGAGCATATATGCAGCAGGAATAGAAAGAGAGAAACAGAGATTGAGAGATTTCAGAGGACTCTGTAATCAAGAATATTATTAACCTCAAAATTGAATTGATACCATAGAACCCAGAGAAATGGAATATTATCATTTATCTGCAATTCAGGACTGAAATTCACATCCTTCACATTGCATTTTAATGCACCAGGTCTTTAGAGGTGGAGAATGAGAGTAGTTTAGCTATCATCTATCAGCGTTTTGAGTATCTGGAGCAAGGCTTTAATTTTAGAGTAGTTGCATAACCTACCATTGAATCCTGATCTCTTTAAAAGGTGGTAGGCATTTCGTATTTAAAAAATGTAATTTAGCAGTTAAGAGTACTACAGTACAATTCCATGATGTATTCAAATAGAAGTGTTCATGTTTGGGAATTAATTGCTTTCATTGCCATTAAATTCAGTTAATTGTAGACTATTTGTTTTGAGTTGAGTCCCACCAAGAAAATAATTTCCATTTCTCTCAGAATTTAACCTCTAAATAAAAAATAATGACCACTTCAATCTGGAAAAGAAGCTGGTGGAATAATGGTTTTTCTCTGTCATCTTTGTATAACTCTGAAATTGTATAAAGAAAAAGTGCGCGTGAGAGAGAAATCATAGAGCCACTCATCCCTAATTGAGGGAAAATGAAGCTGCAGCTGATTGCATGGTCATATGTTCAATGTTAAAAATTCCAGATCTGAATGAGTGAAAGCAGAAGGCAAGCACAAACATGCTGTCTGGGGAGGAAGAAGCCATGCCAGAATTCCACCAGAGGCTTTGGTAACCCAAACTTGGCGCCTCTTGAAAACATTGCCTAAACTCATTTTAGGTGGCACACTCAAAATTTAAAAGGCGTGTTGTAACAAACTGACTAATAAGATATAGTTGAGCTCATTGAGTGATGTACATATGGTACATACAAACATTTAATAAGAAAATGGATATATATATATTTTTTCTGCCTTTGAATTTTTTATGTTGCCTGTAAACATGAAATAAAACTAACTAACGAGTTACCTACAGTCTGATAGACTTCACCTCTAAGAACCCTGGAATCAATTAGATCCTGTTGTTTAATATTACACAGGAAGGTCCTGAAAATTATGACTCATGGAAAAAGTGAGCATTTTATATATAAAAATTACTAGAAATTATTAGAAAAACTATCACATCTAGGCTAGGACTACTTTTTCACTGGTTTTAGAGCTCTGGTATGTGCATGCATGCACACAAACACACAGTGCCTGTACATTTTTATTTTAGTTTCCCTTCATTTTGACTTTATCAGTTAAGCTTCTGATGTTATTAGCACTTAGCACATTTGTAGCAAGGGAGCGACCTTCCTTCTGCTAAAATTCCACAGCTGCTCAAGGAAGAAAGATCCTCAACTCTCAACTCATTGCTATTTAAAGAAATTTCCTCTATGCAAGAATTTCCAATTAGTTGTAGGCCACCTCTTAGATGCTGATAAAGGCCTGATTTCATCTCTTTCCAAAACAGCATTAACGGGTCCTGAATCCCTTCATCTTAAGTCCTGGCAACCAGATAGGAAGAGCATGGATTAGGGATAGCAGGTATCACAGTTGAAAATCAGAACACTTTGATCCTAAGTAGATGGATTAAGGTTTAGTGAGTGATTTAACTCTTTAAAGGGATGTCTAATATTTCCCATGCACTTTTAAAAAATGCTGTCTGCTTCCTTACTTTCTATAGATGGAGTAGTGCTAAGTATAGAAATTATTATAAAAAGCAACAAATGTACATTTGAATTCTTACATATTGTGATTATCACATAAAGTTTAAATTATGCAATTGAAAGTTCTATCAATATACAATAAATTGAACCTCATATTTTTGAAAAACTCTGTAAACTAAACACTTCAACGTTACTATATTACATTTTATGTCACTAGAAAGTAAAGAATTAGAAGTTATCTCTCTTAACACATTTTTGATATGAAAATATAATGAAAACATAGTTCAAAATAAATTCCAGGATGGGAATGAGTTGTTTTCCATATAAAATAGAGGTTGTATGCATGTGTTAAGTGCTAATAGTATGGCCTCTTGCCAATGATCATTGCGATAGTAAGGATCAAACACAATCTAGCAAATGAAAATGTCTATTTATGTATACATTAATTTCACATGAGCATGGTAGTATGTATCCAGTTATATTTATTTAAAGAGCATGATATGGAAAGGTACAATATTCCTGTTCGTTGCTTTATTTTTTTGATTTTGTCCAAAGCTCATTGGTATATACTTCTAGATGCTCTCTTTTTCACCGGGATTAACATTGTAATTTTACTGTTTCAGCAAGGGATGTAATCTGGCAGGACTTTAAATACATTTCTAATGAGGAAGTCTGACTGTCAGGTGACATTTACTCAATGAAGAGATTTAACAATAGACACCAAAAACCTATCTCCCTCTCATCTTCATTCACCTGCAGCTTCAAAACACCAGGGTAGATATCCAACTTCCTTCCAGAAGAATGTCTTCTGGGTTTACTCTATGGCATCACACTGATTTGATGGCCATCATCCATTCTTATTATCTATGAGTTAGGAATTTAGTGAAAGGCAAGCTGGCTCGCTTGGCAAGGCACTAAATTCAGGAGGGAGGATCACAGTTTTCCTTTCTTACCTTCCTAATCTAAGCTTTGTCTTTGCTTTTCACTGTCTGTCTTCAGTATCAGGCTCCTGGGTGTTTGAGAAGATGAGATGATTTCATCCAAACATCCTACTCCTTTCTAAGATTGTTTCTTTTGCTTTTGACTGTGCATTACTGCTACACGCTGGGAATAATGGCACAGAAGCACCCTGGTTGTTTAAAAGGTATCTCACAGTTGAGAGCTAGAGAGCTAAGAATTGTTTTCTCAAATTGATTTGCACGTGTCCTGTGAGAGCCACCAGCTAGCACTCTAGGAAGTAGCTGCTGTGGCTTACTGTGTTTACACTCTCCACTTGAGTTCACTTAAGTGCATTATTAATAGTTTATGTGACTCCTTGGTGTTTGATATGAGTGCTTTCATACAATGAAAGATGCTAAAGTGATGGCATTTTACTATGAGGTTTAATTGCTAATTGCTGAAAAGAAAATATACCCTTCTCTTTGGATTCAATGCCTTTGTGATTCCATGCTGTTATTGGTCATCATGGGAGTGGGTCAGAATAACCTCATTCTGCCTTATATTTTTGCCCTCTATATTTCCATATTTTGTTTGCTTGTAAACGGAGTTGCATTTTGGTTTGTTTATAAGGTGGTTGTTAATTCACATATTTATCTGTGGCACTTTTTTTAAATAAGAATTTTCTACAATATGGAATCACGTTTGATTTAAGGCCATTTAGTTTTGACCTAAGTTAATAAGTCTCTTGTTCTTAAGTACTGGGAAAAGTGAGGGAATGAGACTGTGTCTCACCAACATAAATATGTAGTCAAGTTATTATATAATTCCTTAGAAACTTCATTGCATACTGTTTTAAATAGATTTTGCATACAGAAATTTACCTTGTAATCAGGGTGTATTGTTGCTGATATTGCTAATTTATAAGCTCATAAAAAGCCAAATAACCTGTGCTTCAGTTGATAGCAAACTCCAAGCAACCCTTCTTAAATATTCATTTTGAATGTTCTGCTCCTTAAATATTCAGTATTTATAATGTACAGCTGCATGAGATGGCATAGTCCTTTAACATTATAAGGCTCACACATTGCTGGGATAAAGTAACAATGATCTCAGGACGATGCAAGAGCAGAGCTAGCATGCGTGTTGTAAGGTAGTACAGATGACACAGAAGCCCTTGCATAAACTTAGTTCACCCCAAGACCAACGGCATATAGTGTTCTCAATTTCAAAGTCCCTGAGAGGTAAGTTTTTTAAAATACTGCTTCTAACAATTTGGTAAAATCTAATAGTAGAATTCAACAATTTTTAACTGAAGTTAAAACATTACTGTGATAGCTATAAACTGTTTATAGATAGATGCAGCTCTGGATGGTTCCCACATGGTGAGTTGCTCTTATTACCCACTTAAGTAAGCTTTTTGTATGGGTGGGAACTTCAGTTACTTAGTTTATTGAACTTCAGAATTCTTGGTGGATTTTTGCTCCTAGCTTTTTTGTTCTCTGCTACTCCTACCCCCTCTTCCCTTCAGACAAGTAGGATGTGAATTTGAAATTGAAATTAGAAACATAATTCAGATTTTTCTCTAACATATTTTCCAGAATTTTAAAATATAAAATTTCAATAGTTGACCAAGTTTTATCTAAAGAAAAACATGCAAATGTAAACATAATGCCCATTTTTCATAGTTAAAATCTAAGATAGCCCTTCATTTTACTGCATTTCAATGACATGAGAAATGGTCTCAAGAATGAGAGTTTAATAAGTACCACTACTTATGCCAATATTTGGAAATAATTATTGACATTAGCAGTATATTGTGCAAGGTTTCTGGTCAATTTTTCCCCAGGCTCCACCCCATATTTCCCAATGTGGTAACCCTGGTTAGTCTTCCATTTTATGCTTTATTAAAAACATTTAAATCTTCTCATATTTGGCCAGGGCATGGTGGGTTTTGCTTATAATCCCAATACTCAGAAGGCTGAATTGAAGACCATTATTAGTTCAACCTAAGCTATTGACAGCACATCTCAAAAGCATCACCAAACAAACAAACAACGGAACCTATTTCCCTCTTTATTGTTTTTGTCCAAAATGAGAGATATATTTCTTGATTTGCATAAACATCATTGTTAATTATTTTTATTGACTTACTTTCATAGTCTTGAATACAAATTCGCTAAGAAGTTTTAAAACTTTTCTAAATGTAGAGCCGAGACATCCAATAACTGCTCAAAAGAGTGGACCTATATTCAACATGGAGGTATGATTCATTCTAGTTTCACCCCATCACAGTCCCTCAACTTGATCCATCATGATGAGATTTAATGGAATGCTCCCTCCTTCACAGGTGTGCACAGCTAAGGCCATGGATCACATAGAATTATGCCAACTGTGTTTGAAATTAATTAGACTAAGGCACATATACTGTATTAGTGTGTTCACCTGCCCCTTTCAGATGTATGACATGGGTATTACTAAATTGTAAAAATAGACCTCCGCAGAGTTGGGCGGTGGTGGCGCACACGTTTAATCCCAGCACTTGGGAGGCAGAAGCAGGTAAATCTTTGTGAGTTTGAGGCCAGCCTGGGCTACAGAAAAGGCAGGAAAGCTACACAGAGAAACCCTGTCTTGAAAACACACAAACAAAAACAAACAAACAAAAACAGACCACTGCAGACTCCCCATGTCCTTATGGTTTTAGGACATTTACATAGGTGTCACACAAAGAACTACATTTTAAAGTTCACATAAAAAATAATTCATCTATTAATTGTTGTGCTCAGTGTCTTTGCTGCAGGTGTTATATTTAGGAAGTGATCTCCTGTGCCAATGTGTTCAAGAGTACTTCCTACTTTCTCTTCTATTAAGTTTAGTGTAACTGGATTTATGTTGAGGTCTTTGATACACTTGGACTTGAGTTTTGTGCATGGTGACAAATATGGATCTATTTGTTATTTTTACATATTGATATCCAGTTATGCCAGCACCATTTGTTGAAGATACTTTCTTATTTCCATTGTATAGTTTTGGCTTTTTGTCAAAAATCAGGTGTTCATATGTGTGTGGATTAATTTCAGGGTCTTCAATTTGATTCCATTGGTCTGTATGTTAGTTTTTATACCAGTACCAAGCTGTTTTTATTACTATAGCTCTATAGTAGAGCTTGAGGTCAGGGATGGTGATGCCTTCAGAGGTTGCTTTATTATACAGGATTGTTTTAGCTATCCTGGGTCTTTTGTTTTTCCATATGAAGTTGAGTATTTTTCTTTCCAAGTCTGTGAATAATTGTGTTGGGATTTTGATATTGATTGCAATGAATCTGTAGATTGCTTTTCGTAAGATTGCCATTTTTACTATGTTAATCCTACCTATCCATGAGCATGGAAGATAGTTCCATTTTCTAATATCTTCTTCAATTTCTTTCTTTAGAGATTTAAAGTTCCTATCAAAAAGGTCCTTCACTTGTTTAGTTAGTGTTATCCCAAGGTATTTTATATTATTTGTGGCTATTGTAAAGGGTGATGTTTCTCTGACTTCTTTCTCAGCCTCTTGAGAGTTTTTGTAGGGCAAAAGACACAGTCAATAAGACAAAAAGGCAGCCTACAGAATGGGAAAAGACCTTCACCAACCCCATATCTGAAAGAGGACTGATGTTCCAAAGTATATAAAGAACTCAGGAAACTAGACATCAAAATACTGAATAATCCAATTAAAAGTGGGCTAAAGAGCTAAACAGAGAATTCTCAAAAGAAGAATCACATATGGCTAAAAGACATTTAAAGAAATGCTCAGCATCCTTAATCATCAGAGAAGTGCAAATCAAAACGACTCTGAGATACCACCTTATACCTGTCAGAATGGCTATGATCAAAACCACTAATGACAGTCAATGTTGGAGAGCATGTGGAGCAAAGGGAACACTCCTCCACTGCTGGTGGGAATTCAAACTTGTACAACCACTGTGGAAATCAGTATGGTGGTTTCTCAGAAAATTGGGACTCAGTCTACCTCAAAACCCAGCCATACCACTCTTGGGCATATATCCAAGGAATGCTCAATCATACCACAAAGATACATGCTCAACTATGTTCATAGAAGCATTATTTGTAATAGCTAAAACCTGGAAACAACCTAGATGCTCGTCAACTGAAGAATGGATTAAGAAAATGTGGTACATATACACAATGGATTACTACTCAGCAGAGAAAAACAATGACAGGCAAATGGATGGCACTAGAAAGTATCATCCTGAGTGAGGTAACCCAAACCCAGAAGGACAAACATGGTATGTACTCACTCATGGTATGTACTCTAGTAGATTCTAGATTCAAAGAACAATCAGACTGCAACCCACAGAACCAGGGAGTCTATATAGCAGGGGGGACTCCTAGGATGACTGTGGCTTATAATAAGTTTTGGTTTTACTCAATCACTGGGCAAGCCTCAATGAAACATTTCACTATTAGGATAAGAATTTATACTGTATCAAGCTGATAATTGTAGCATGAATCTTAAAAGTTCTTATTAATAAAATCAAACCTGAGGCCAGTTGTTGGGGTGAAATGCTGGATGGTCAGAGAGACAGAACAAGCCACAGCTATCTCACCTCACCAGTTCCTCAGCTGGTCCTGTTTCCTCAGACTGGAATCCTCTGAGTCCTCATCCAGAATGAATCACAGCTGAACTTTGCTGCTTCAAAGCCTGAAAGCTTAACCAGCCAAATGCTTAACCAGCCACACGCTTAACCAGCCACATGCTTAAGCAGCCAAATGCTTCTAGTTTCTGGTCCTCACGCCTTATATACCTTTCTGCTTTCTACCATCACTCCTTAGGATTAAAGGCTTGCTTCCTGGGATTAAAGACGTGAGTCACCATGCCTGGCAGTTTCCAATGTGGTCTTGAACTCACAGATATCCCAGATGGATTTCTGCCTCTGGAATGCTAGGATTAAAGGCATGTGCTATCACTGCCTAACTAGTGGCTTTTCTGTTCTCTGACCCCAGGTAAGTTTATTAAGGTACACAATATTTTGGGGAACACAATACCACCACAGATAATAGAAAAATAAATAAATAAAAATGGGGAAAAAAATCATCTGGCAACTAAAGTGAGACCTTGTTGGTAGTCTTCAACATCTAAATGGGAGTGCTATTTTATAATTTTAAAATGGATAAAACCCTCATGGAAATCTCACTTTTTTCAATCCAATGTTTATGAAACTCTAAACAGTCCTACAAACACATGATGATCTATTGTCATCCCAATGATTTTTGAATGTTTTCAGGGTATAAACTTAGTTATAGACAACGGGAAAGTGCCTAAAAAAATCACAGACTTAAAAGCATTAAGAAAGTAGTTACAATGTTCATGTCATGTCCTGTACTGACTTTTTTTTATCTGTTTGCATTCCTTAAGAACCAAAATGCATTTTTCCCTCACTGTGGATAAGAATCTGTGAGCATGAGAAGCTTCCTGGCATTCACTGCAATCTTTAATAAAGCGAGAACATAGTGGGCCCAGTGTGTATGCCCACTGCTCACCATTTCTGCTGGCATGATTTGAAAATGAAGATTGAGCAGACTGTGAAACATATGAAGTGTCTGCCAGACAGCAATTCCTGTACTAGCCAAGTATTTAAATTAAATTTGGATATCTGTCTCTCTGTGTGCTTAGCACATACATATTTTCTTTAGGCCATGAACTTCTAGTTGCTGATAAGCAGAAACAGTCTCTTTTGTTGCAAGATAAGAAACACTGCATATCCATTAGCTATTTCATCTTTGTTATTGAGCGTTATAATGTAAAAAGCATAATAATAATTGCATAAAAAGGATGAAGAGAGTGGCATTTAGTGAAGAGTATGGCTACATAATTACATAATTATAACTACATTTATAAACTCATTGCTAATGCTTCATCAAAGCACAGTGAACATTCTTTCTTCTATTTCAATTGATGTTTCCTACCTTTTAAATATTTATCTAAAAACTCTCATTAAGTTGATGGAAAAACTGGTAAACTCCCTTAATTATCACACATTTATATCTTGTTCTTCTCATGTAATTGGGTCTTTAAAGGTGTTTGAATAACAAAGTGCATCACTTGGATGCAATCCTGAAGCTAATTTGATTATGAAGGAAAGGACTCCAGGGAGTGACTTGAGGGAGTGAGCTGCAGATGTCTAGGAAGGAATGTGGAAATGTCAAAGCAGAGTGTGTATATGGAAGGGAGCTACAGCTTGGCTTTTGATGGTTAGTATGATTAAGTTGAAGTGTTCATGAAGAGATATTGAAGAGAACATGACTGAAAAACAAGTTCAAATTACATTTAAGGAAACTATAGTTCATGGAGCAGAAAAGTTAACCAGTATCATATTTAAATTTTAAGTAAGTTTAACTCACAGACAACACAATGAAGTCCATGTTATCCATGGGAAATATAATGATATACAAACAGCCGATTGACTCAAATAGACACAAGAATTCCCAATGTAGTGAGATAATCTTTATGTTAAAAGATATCTATTTGAGTATGAATAGCATTCAATGTCTCACCCTCCTGCACAGTAAAGTCATGCTACAACTTCAGATTTTATAGAAAATAGGAGGTTTATATCATATAATATGAAGGGGCAGTGTACCAGTTTCTTGAAATGCAAACATGTATTGGTAACTTGTGCTTAGCAAGTACCTATCTGTCATTTATTTGCGTTAAAATTTTACTTTTTGCATAAAAGTTGATGTTTTATCTTTCAAATTCTCCCAGCAAAATTACAGCTACTTGTGAAACCTACCAACAACAAAAATGTATTAACTCTCTATTTCATGAATTCTAGGCTAGTCTGAGCTATATCACGAAACAAAAAAGCAAACAACAAATATGTAATAAAAAAAAAATCCACTCTGTACAAAGCAAAGTCCATCAAAGTTCACAGAGAATTATTTTAGATCTCTGCATATATATCAACCTACACAGAGTCCTCCCTTAGGTAAAATGTATAGCATTTGAATATAGCCTTTGCATACCCATTCTTATGTCTTAAACTGGCTTTATGTTATTGTCCTGATACTTAGTTGTATACTGAAAAATTAGTCATTTCCTATGTAATGAAAAGTCAAAAGATTCAATTGTTCAAAAGCAGACCCAAATTTTTATATTTATCCATTTTTAATGTATAAAAATTTAATGTATGTGTGCAGGGTGGTGGGATGGCACACATCCTACACTCATGTGAAGATAAATAGGTCAGGTGTCTTCCCTTTCACCCTCCACCTTCATTTTTGAGGTGATCTCTAACTGAACATGAAGCTCACCATTTTATCTAGGTTGGCGGGCTTATCTGGGTTCTCCCAGTCTCTGAACCACCCTTAGAATTACACACAACAATGCACAACCTTTACATGTGTGCTGGGCGTTATGACTCAGGCAATTTGTTTTCACAGCCCGTACTTTAATCACTGAGCAGTCTTCCTAGCTATATCCCAAGCTAGGAAGAATCTCCTGTGAAAGACTCACCCTGATCAGAAGTTAGTTGAATCTGATGATGTGAAGTCTTTAAATAATGTAGGGTTAGATGTACTCAGCTACCGTTTTCTTTAAACTACAAGATTCCAGCAAACCTGTAAGGCTGGTGTACTTATTGAAAAGAGAAAGATGCAACACAAGGAACATGGTATAGATGAAATAAAGAGCCATTGTGATAGCTAGAAATACAAGTTTTAGAAACTCTATTAATATCACACTAAAATTAAATGTTTTTTTTTTATTTTCTTGTCATGACTTGTGTGGTATTTCACATGAATAGCAGAGAAAGAAAGGATATGGGATTATATTTCTTGCCTCACATATATTTAGGATTTGATTTTAGAAATTTTCCTCTTTCTTGTCACTTTTGTTTCCTCATTTGTAAAGTTAACCTCAGTATACCTCACTTCATGGGATACATCTGGTTTGGAAGCACATTCGTGTTTTATATGAGCAATGAGAAGAGCTAATGTTCCAATTTTGAACATTTTTTTTCCCAGCCAAATGCTGTTAAGCCTTTTTAAAAGATAAAACATACATAGGAAAGAGTAGTATAATGATAGAAAGGAGGACTGAAAATTTGGGCACGTTCTTCTTTGTCCCAGTCCAAGCTATACTGTCAAGAAATAGGCTTTGATGTAAGTCAATGTATTTTTGATAGAGATGGGTAATTATCATTGTCTTCTATTTCTGACACGTTATTACCATGACCTCATTATAAAGAGGCAGATCTAATTAATAAGTTATTTACATTACAATCAGTCATAATTCATGTTGGGTATTCCCAACTAACACTGAACTGTCTAATTTCATTAAACCAATAAAAATTGCCAGAGGGCTATGTGTGTGATCACCACTCTGATTTCACCAATTTCCTCAAAACAGCCTGTGTCTTTTAAAGAACCATGTCAAGAAATGCATTATATTCCCCATTTCAAAATTTCATTTAGCTACTTGGTGAGAATTAATTTCCTAATTATGTTTCTAGTATGACAATTTATTTTTTCTCCCTTAAGGGCATTTATAGAAAAATCTTTATTACTTCAAGTTTATTAAAACACAGTATTCGTTATTGTTGTTGCTCTATTTGAACAAAGTAAGGTAGTTTAAACCTTTCTAATCAAGCATCATCTATATAAGAATTATAGGAATACTAGAAAAATCATTTAAACCAACCACTGTGGTTTCTCCAATGCTCATCCCAAATAAATCAAAATGATTTTGAAATCTTAGTCTTTGTGCTCTAAATCTAGCAGAATGTCATGAAAATAACTCTCTCTGTTCACACACTAGCTCATTTCTTATAGTAGCCCCCACCCAGATATTTCTTACATGATGGACAGAGTTTCATACTTTCAGGAGCGTAGAACTTGCCTGCAGCCCAGGATGGTTCACTGAGCTCCCCAGGAACAGTTTTGACATGCATATAAATAGCACACCACTTCATTTTGAAGACCAGGCCACACTCTTTGAAATTATGTACTTTTTTTTTAAAGACATCTTTTTGGTTGAACTGACAACTTATGTATTATATGGTGAGTGTAGATTTATTTGTAACTGGAAAAGACTGCTAAGGTAAATCAACCTCAGTAAATTGAGTCTCTAACAAAAACACAGATAAGCCCTCAGCAGTAGCAGTGTTTTCCTAGCACCATCAGAGGAAAAAATAGTCCTGATGATGTTAAGCTAGAGTGAAGCTTTAAGGGAACAGCTGCCTAACTCTCTGATAGATTAATCCATAGCTCAGTTCTCCAAGGGCAGCAAGCATATGACTGCATTTCTATACTCAGTCAGTGGTAATAAGAGATGTTATTCAGATGACCCGAGGTTTACAAATTCATATTATGGAAAGAAAAGTTTATTTCCTCACCTTCACATGGGCCTTCTTCATGGCTAACTAGGTATCTTGTCTTTCCTTTTCAGTCAGTTTCTTGGTTGAGCTTCAAGGTAACATTCTCAGATATGAAGCACCATTTAGGTTGCAAGAAAAGCTTCATGTTCATTTATTAAATGTGTGCATATGTGTGTGTGTGTGTGTATATATGTTCCTTCAAGTTCATTTATTTTATATATTTATATAAATGCACATTCCTCATGTGTGCGCACGCACACACGTCTTTTCTTTTTCTGAGAAGTTTCCTGCTAAATAACATATTAAGGAGGCAAATATGGAAAAAAATGATTATTTCATATATTGAGATGACATTTTGAAAATATAGAACTAGTAACAACCCAGAGGGGAAAAATCACCTGATCATTTGAGAGGTCCCAGAAGAATGATCTTTTGGGCTAAGATGACTGAGGTTTGTACACTTCTCAAGAATGGATCTGAAATACATGAATCATCTGAGTTTTACTCAGACACAATGCCTATTTTTAAATTGTTAAATATCTATTAATACCGGTTTATTTCCCTGTGAAAAAATTATCTGCTAAGTATTTTTAATACTAGATTACCCACAACTTAATGCCGAACCATAACAACTTTATTATAATTCCTATTCTCTCCCTTGATTAAGAGTGTACCATCATAAGAAAAAAAATTACAAATCTTCCAGGAAACTTTGATTCTTGTAGACCAAAGATTGAAACACATTATATTTTTTTTTTACTTCAAATCCATCCAATCACAAACACTTTCTCAATTATATGGGCTTATATAATATCACCATCACTTAATATTTTATTATTTCTTTCTCCATAAAATGATACAGTAGAATACATAAATCCTTCTCTTCATTTCAATAATCTTAGATAACTTTACAAAAACCTGTAAGGCTGGAAGTCTTAAGGAATCACCTTATGTTTATTCTTCTGACCTGTGTTATTTAGATGAATATTGTTAGCTCTATTATGTAGTAATTCAACAAGAATGTGCTGAATACTTTCTCTTGGTTGAGCATTGCTCTATGACTAGTGTGTTGGAGACAAAGCTCCCCACTCTCATTGAGCTCCTGCAGTTGGAAAGAAATAATAGCATACTGTGAACAGCTGTGAAACAATCCCTGCCACTGAAGAAAACCAACTCATCCTCCAGTTCACAAAGCAAAGTGTAAAATCCTGTGTTCACTTCTCCCAGAACTAGAATTCAGTGAGTCTCTGGTAACTTATAAGGAGTAAGCCAGAGTAATGTGCAATAGAACAGTAGCCTATAAAAAGACTATAACTTCAGGTCAAAGTACCCCTTAGTCTGCCCTACATCAAGTAGCAATGACTAAGAACTGGTCCTGTGTTTACTCACACAATCACAGTGGTTGAAAATAAGAATAAAGTGTTCCCAGACTCGAAAATCTTTTACACCAGAGGTTCTGGTATCCATCATCAACCCCTCAATGTTCCCTCTTGTACCTTTGTGAGAAAAAAACTGGCCATGAGGCAACTGATAGACCATCACACACAAATGGACATCAAGGGCTTTAGTGCACACTCTTGATTTGAAATAATACTGTACCACCAGTTCTTCCCTGCTTCATCCTGGTCTTTGGATTTCTGCAATAATAGAGCAGTTGGAATACATTTGCATACTTTCTAGTCCTTGGAAAGGCATATTGTTTCCTATCCTCTTATTTGTTAAAATATCCTCATAATCATTTATTATTCTGATTGACAAGCACAGAGCTTCTTGGTTTTGGTCTGAAGAGCAGAATAAAGAGTAATCCAATTTTGAGACATATCTGCAGTTTCACTTAATATTCCCTTTGCACAAAGTCAAAAGATTTAAGAGAATTATAATTGTCCGGCACTTAAAATATTATTGAAATTGCAGTGGGGTGAATTTAAAATGCACTTGGAGGTTCAGTCTACTGATTTTATTTTATTTTATTTTATTTTATTTTTTGGTTTTTCGAGACAGGGTTTCTCTGTGTAGCTTTGCGCCAGTCTACTGATTTTACAAAAAAAAGTCACATTCATTTGCAATGTTGTGATGAATTCTTTTCCCAGGTTTTACTTGGTTAAAGTAAGTATAAAAGGTCCATATTAGGCAATCGGTGGTGAATATCAGTATTTCTTTTGTTTTTAAATTACTTTAAAGTGTCCTGTACAACTTATAAAAACTGGTAAGGAAAGTCTGGGGAAACAGTTCAGTCGGTCAAGTGCTAATTGTGCAGTAATAAGGACCCTGTTTGATCCTTCGCTCTCACATAACAATGCCAGGTATAAACTCAGCACTGGGGAATCAAAGACAGCTGGACTCTGGAGCCTCCCTGGACATCCAGCCTTGTGTACTTGGTTGTTCAACTAGAGATCTTGCCTCAGAAAAAAGTTAGAGATCTCTTGAGGGATGACACCTGAGGCTGACCTTCTGCATGTGCCTGCCCTGTGTACTCACAAACAAAAATTTGCATGTCTAAGTTTGGATTACTGTTGCTGTGATGAAACACGATATCCAAAGCAACTTAGAGAGGAAAGGGTTTATTTGTCTTACACTTCCACAAAACTATTCATATCAAAGGAAGTCAGAGCAGGAACCCAAACATGGCAGGAGGATGCAGAGGCTATGGAGGAGAGCTACTTACTGGCTTGCTTATCTTGGCTTGCTCACCCTGTTTCCTTATGGAACCCAGGACCACCAGACGAGGGATGGAACTATCAACAATGAGCTGGGCCCTCACCCATCAATCACTAGTTAAGAAAATGTCTTACAGGTGGATTTTATGAAAGCATTTTCTCAATTGAGATTCCATTCTTTCAGATGATTATAGCTTGTGCCAGTTTGACATAAAACTAGCCAGCACAACACATATGAACACAAAATATCTGGTTAAAAATAAACAGAAACACAGAAGTAGATGTTACAGAGATGCTGTGATCCTCCTCACTTGGAGCGTTACTAATTACACACCCATGTCTTATAATTCTATATTTCTCTCTCACATACAACCTGGATCCATTATTTGTGTTGTTTATATAAAATTCTTATTTTGTTGTTGTTATTGGAATGAAATGATGCTTCCAAAGCACAGTGTGACAAATGACAAGTGATTCGGAAAAAGCAGCCACATTTTTCGAAGATGTCATTCATATTTGTTTCCTATCCTCATTTATTACTAAAGTTTGATTTTTAATTTTTTCCAAAAAAACACACTCTTTCTGTCAAATATGCTTGTGTGCACATTCCATGTGGAAATATTTTATTTCTAATATTTCTTTCTTTTTTTTAGCTTATTGACTCCAGCTGTATCATTCATGACTCTTTAGTTTTGGTGACCACTGTCATGTAGATTGTGTGATTCTTATCACTGCATTTTTGGATTAATTATTTTTTTTTAAATTTAGTAACTTTGCATATGGCATGGATTCAGAACAGAAGACAAAAGTACACCCCCCAAAGCAAACATAATCCAGTGTTTTCACATCCCAAAGAATCACTCTGAATTTTTGATCTTCTTATTTTTTCGTAACTCACACTCACTACTTAGCTGCCTGAAGGATTAGGTGTGTTTGGCTTGCAATGAGAAGAAGATCAAGAGGTGGCCGGAATTATGATGATGAGCTACATGGGTATCAAAGAAAAGGATAAAAACATGCTTTAGAGTGTATTAAACCTGAGGAGAAAAGTGCATATACGACCCTAAAAGGCCATATTCTGTGGAGTAACCCTGAGAGTATTTGCCATCACTTGGTAGCACAAAAATGCAAAAGTGAAATCAGCATTTAATTTTTCACTCTGTCACATTTGGTGAATGAATTCATTCTGCTGAAGTCCTTGGTCTGAAGCCGTTATCAGTAGATCAGCTTCTTGTTCGTAAATCTGAAAATCATTAGCTGGTAAGTGTCATCACATGAGTATTCACTGTGAATTTGGGAGGCTGTGAACTAGGTAGCTGGCTGCATCATTCAAATGCATCAAATTTGGAAGATTCATGGTAGATATGTTCTATGCTAGGTTTTTATAAAAGTTGAGAACTTAAATGTAAGTGGCTCACAAAGTTCTTGCCTGTAAGTTAAGCATTTCTGAGAGAGACTTCCCAGGTGATTAAATAATTATGTCAATAGGAATAACAAAGTGGACAGACTATGCCTGAAATATGGAAGAACTTGAGGGCCTCTGAAGGACTCTGCCTAAAGTTAACCTTTTAGATTACTGGTATAGCCCCCAAAAGTGTTAAAACTGAGCAGGTATGAGGCCCTGTCCTGAGAACTAGGCAGCAAAATAATTGAAATAGTATGAAAGAGTTAATGAATGTCTGAATTACAAAGATTCATTCATTCATCAATATTTCTGTCCCAACTTACTTCTAAATGTGTGTGTGTGTGTGTGTGTGTGTGTGTGTGTGTATGTGACTGTGTGTGTGTTTGAAGTTTGTAATCTTGTGACTTGGCCTCATAAACAATTACTTGTTTTTCAAAATATATCCAAAAATATAAATAGAAATGAATATTTCTAAGACAATGAGAACTCATGAAAATTCTCCTTTTAAACAAAATATTTATTCATTAAAACATTATAACTATGTGTGTAATACATGTGACATATATGTAATACATACAATGTGTATGATATATATGTGTGATTAGTATATGTAATATTTGTGATATATAAATAATACATATGATATGTGATATATGGCATATGTATTAAATGCATATGCATATATACATACACATAAGCATATTTACACATACACATATGTATATATATGTATTACAGGTCTCTCTGATTTACTTTCTTCCAGAAGTATAAGAGTTCACCACAAATCTCTGAGTCTGAATGCAGCTATGATCACATGTCCCATAATTCTTCAGTGTGTCAAATGATGCACTAGAGAGACATTCAGTTCTCCTACACATTACCTTGGCTGGGCCAGCCTATAGGTGGACTACTTCACATCTAGACATAATAAGCATAGATCTTGGTAGACCTGGCAGTGGATGAGGTTTTCTAGCTTAGCTCTCTGTTGAGATACCTGTACACATTCCCAAATCAAGCTTCCTTGAGCTGCCCATGTGTCTTTTTTGTTACCAAGGGAATGTCTCTAGGAGGTAAAGCAGACAGATAAGCATTGATTTCCTGAGTAGATCCATGAACATCACTGTGTCTACATCCAAGTCTACTGGCATAGTCAAAGTAAGATTCAATGAGAGGGGCCTTTGGAATGACACCTAATGAGAACATAAATTTAACTTTGCAAAAAGATCATGGGAGGAGAAATAATTTGAGGTAGCTTTCTGTGAAACATGTACAATGCCACAGTCTAAATTCTTGGCCAAAGCCTCCAATTCTGCCTCTCATGCAATCCACCTTGTCATTCTCCCCTAAAGTTCACACAGTTCAGTGTATTAATTTTCAAAGACTGATATAAGGAATACCACGTGTGCATATTGTAAACAATACAGACACATATTTGAGTGTGTGTGACATCTTAATTTCCAAATATAGCCATATTGTGAGGCACTGGCTGTGAGAATCACAGTGTGTGCATTCTGGGGAAACTCAATCCAGTTTGTAATATGATAATACCTTCCAGTCTATGAGCCTGACACCCAAGTACACAAGATTCCACATGGACACAGGTCCCCAAGGTTGCCCCTTCAGCATGTGTTTTTCACCTAAAGACCTTGCAATTAAAGAGAAATGATACCTGCTCCTTCCTACTTAATATGCAGTGATGATGCAATCATTAAACAGGATTTTGACATTCCTGATCCAAGATCCAGAGTGAAGGAGGAATAAAAGCCCACTTATTCATAACTACTATGCTATCCTGTGGGAACCTTTCTATTACAAGATAAATTAAAGCTCTCTAGAAGAAGAACATGTTTGTGTATTTATAGGAGGGATTTATATCCCTTAAAATTTTGCTTATATAGAGGGTCTTTCTTGGACACAAATATAAAAGGATATTACAACATGCCCTATGCACATATATCTGTTATAATGTGATTGTGTTTTGCTTTTACTAAAAGATGATAAATAGATGATAGATGATAGATAGACAGACAGACAGATGATAGATAGATAGATAGATAGATAGATAGATAGATAGATAGATAGATAGATAGATGATAGATAGATAGATAGATGAGATAGATACATAAGAAAACATAGTTAGTCTGTGTGTGTGCACATATATGCCTGCATGTCTGTATCTGTGTCTGTGTGTATTCCAAAAGTTTAAACTTATATGGAACTTATGGTTAGCTCCAAATGAGGAAAAAGGTCAAAATGATCCAAAGTGAATCCAAGAGCTAGGTAATACAATGCTATATGATTCTGATGTTCTTTCAAGAAATTCATTTTTTGGAACCTTGTCAATGATCTATGAGAAACACAAACAAACTTTGAGAAATCCTATGTAAATGCTCTAACTGCTGACCACAGTGGAAGTCTCAGCCAACAGCCACCTTCAATCATCAGCTCAGAATGAGCTCCCTTGTTTTGATTGATGTGCAGGGTCAAGTGAAGGCCAGCATTCACCACCTCAGCTGAGCCCTCTGGGGACAAACAAGAGGGTTCCTCCTGTGTGATTGTTATGGTTTAATAACTAGCAAAAAGAGAGAGAAACTGATGGTTTGTTCACTAGCATGCCAAGATCCTGTATTGGAAGACATTATAGAGTAACATGTTTGAAGAAATATAGCTCTGAGGCACTTCCCCTCCATACAAGGGCCTCAAAAAACGAAGACATCTTATTCAGGGCAGGGTAGTGTCATGAGTGGAATGAAGGTTGCATCTTTTATTTCTAACTTACCAATGGAAGACACTCTCTTTTTTAATCTATTGATTAAAATCAAATTAAAAGCTCTCCAAGGAGAGAATACCTGGAGGAATGTCAAGGACACTTGTATAAGGACACATGCCAAAAACCAAATGCTGCCACTGTCTTTGGAAACGTGTTCTCTGTCATTAATCATACTACCAACTTAAAATCTAATTGGCTCCCTCAAGGCCCATTTGTTTTCATTCGACTGGCTTTGTCCCAGTTTCCCAATTGGAATGATGCTTTCCGTCATCTGAGAGTTTAAGCAAATACTTTTGATGGGGGAATTTGCACTGTCACAGAGGGAGCGAAAAGCAGCCATGAACAGTGTATCAGATCCTTTTTTGACCTTCACTAAGTTATGAAACCAAGGTCTTCTGAGAGGACAGGGTCATCAAGAAGTGGTGAGAGAATCAGAAAATTTAAGCAAAAATAGGAAGTAAATAGTTAAATACTACATAACTTTACTCAGATAACCTATCTTCCCCTTTATGCCAGGTGACTGTCTATCTTAGACATTGATGTCCATTTTATACATAAATTTCTTTTGATTTCAAACACCTTTGCTGTTCCATCTGATTGTTTGCCTTTGCTATGCTGCAGTTTTTCTCCTACAACTGCTTAACTTCCTGTGTTCAGGAATTAAATAGCAGACCCATCTGAACCCATGTTACTCAAACAAGGTTCCTGTTTTTGTAGGGGTTTCATTGTCACCTATGAATTCTGTGAAGGCACTGCTAACTCAAGAATTCTGAAGGGTTATAAGCCCCTCTGCCCCTGAAAATACCACCCATTGTGCAGTCCCTTATAATGTGAGTTCTATTTGGTCTTATTAACAAAAAACCCAGAGTCAGATATCAGGGTGAAAGCTGAAAGATCAGAGAAGTAGAACAGCCAGCCACTAGTTCTTACCTCTGTGAAATCTTCAGCCTGAAAGGGGATTGAGCTCCTGTCTCCTCCTGCCTTATATTCCTTTCTCTGCCCAGCCATATCTTGCTTGGTATATGTAATTTTACTAGGTTAAAGTTAAAACCTCCCTTTTGTTTAGAAGGAAAGGGGGAAGTGATGGGGGAATGTCTTTTTGTATGCTGTGAAAATATGTTGTCTCTGATTGGTTGATAAATAAAGCTGTTTTGCCAATGGTGAGGCAGAATAGGGTTAGATGGGACATCCCAACCAGAGAGGAGGAAGGAGAAAGGCAGAAGAGGAGGCCGCGGCCAGCCACCGCCATGAGAAGCAAGATGTAAATACACCGGTAAGCCGCGAGCCACATGGCAAAGTATAGATTTATAGAAATGGGTTAAGATGTAAGATCTAGCTAACAAGAAGACTGAGCCAATAGACCATACAGTTCATAATTAATATAAGCCTCTCTGTGTTCATTTGGTTCTGAGTGGCTGTAGGACTGTGAGGCCCTGGGAGCCGGGTGGGCACAGGAAATCTTTCAGCTACAGTCCCTTAACATCAGCACTAAACAACATTCAGCATTAAAAGGATTGCCTTTTCTTTAATATCAATTCTTCTTTTAGGTTTTCTTTTCTGTAGTCTGTACCCTTCTCCACGTGGACTCTATATTTTAATGGCAAAATCAAATGTTCCAACTGTGCGGGACCAGCCTCCACCATTATTTACCCCAGGGACTCTTGAGGAATGAGGAATAAGTGGCTTAGAAATAGAGGGGAGAGAAACAGAGAAAACACAGGACAGACTCAGGCGGGCCTGGTTCCTTATCCACTGGCCCAGAACTTTATTCCAAAGGTCCGATTATAACAATGCCGAGGGATGGAGCAAAAGACCTCCCCCTTGCTAGTTACAGTTAAGTGTAGACCCTTACAAACACCTGGTACCCAGGCCCATGGTCCAATCAACCTCTTATGCGGTCCTGCTGGGTACAGACACTAGGAAACCTAGTGGGCTCCAACATCTAAATACTGATCTGATTTTATTCCTAGACATCTGTGGATGTTTCCAGCCATATTTCACATTGCCCTGTGCTTGAGATAACCATGCTTCTTTGGTCACTGCTACCCTGCTTCCTGCTGACTCTTGAGTCCCTGGACTCACAGTTCATCACTGTATTAGCTTCCAGGTCATTTTCAAAAGAACTAATATGAACACCTTATTGCTACTATCCTTAGTACTAGAAGGTGCTATACAGGTATCTTCAGGGGGACAAAAGTCATCAATAATCCCATCCAGCTATGAACGCAACAAGCTACAAAATAATGAACCTGGCAATACATGTCCATGGGTCCAATAACTAAATGAGTGCTGTGGGGTCACCAAATACTTTCTAACTAGATTTAAAGCAGGAAAGGCATACCCAGTACTCTCAATCTGCCCTAAAATCCATATCTGGGGAGTTCATAGGCTCCCAGGGTTGAACCTACTATAATTATTTTATTAAATGAACATAGTATCAAATTTCCTATAAATAATATCTTTGTGCCCATAAATGAGTGCATTTCTCAGTCCTCATCAGAGAAGCTTCTTTGTGTAATTCAGGGCAGTTAACACAGGTACTCAGAAATGCTCAAAGTGCAAAGAATTATCTGAGGAGTTTTCAGGCATAAATAGGACATCTGTATTACATCCCTTTCCCCAACGGCTCAGGGAATATCATGGAAGAGGATGTGGAGAGATTGTAAGTCATGGTTTGGGGACCACGGTAAACATTGCCATCAGAGTAAAACACTACCTTCTGGATATGACAGGGCTGTTCCAATCATAGACTCAGGCAGCTGTGCTCTGGTTGCCTGCAGGAGAGGTGTACATGATTATGGCAGAGTACAATTTCGGCACAGAAGGGGAAGTGGTTACAAAACCATACCTCTAGCTGAGGAGCTATTGGCAACTGACTGAACTCAAGTGGGTGACCCTACATCCACGGGTATATGAGCAGCACAAATCGGAATTGGTGGATTATGAAAAGAAAATAAATAAATAAAATAAACACAAAATGTTAACATGAAGTCATGGAGTTAGGAAGAGGTATGACGTTGAATTTGAGGGAAAGCACTGTGTGTGTGTGTGTGTGTGTGTGTGTGTGTGTGTGTGTGTGTGTGTGTGATTTAAAAAAGAATAAAAAAAAAAGGATGATCTTGTCAAAACTCTGCTTGGAACTATCTATCCAGCTCCCCTGATTTCTAAATTGTTGTCTGTGTTTCTGTAGCAGATTTGGGCCCCACGTCCAGATGTCTCCACTCCTGACACTGACCTCAACTTATCAGAATGCCTTCTTTGTCTTCCTGCTGCCAAGCCCCCTTCCCTCCCACCCACAGATTTTGGTTTTCACTCCTACAAGGTAAGAGATGATTTTCTTTCTTCCTCTTCCCCTACTGGAGTTATTACTTTCAGCGTTCCACTGTAATTATTCTGGGACATATGCTTATTAAAAGTGTTTGTCATGTTTAACTTGTAATTATTAATTTGGCTGTTGTCACTCCTCATACAAGTGACAGGTATTCCCATCTAACTACAGTGTAGATTTCAATGTTGCTGAACAAGGAATTAATTACTTTTGAATAAATAATTTCCTTGATAGAGACTTTTGCCTCAATGCCCCTGTGCCCTGTCAAAGTAGAAAATGTCCCTAAATTTTCATTCTTTAAAACGTACACTTTAAATTTTTAACAAGCATACATCTCTCAATTGTGTCCTCTATGAATGTTTTAATAGGTAACATACAATACAGGTATGTAACTTCCAACCTGTATCTATTTAAATAGGCATTTAAGTGATTATTTGTGTAATTTGAATATCACCTACTTTTATAAAATATTTTCTCTTTGCTTCATTTTATAAGCTTTTTCTGCTATGCCTGTTTTTAGTTGAATATTTTATGTATCTTATTTTTATTGCTATTATATCAATTATTTTTATTAGTTAAAGTTGAGACTTGAAATACAAATTTTAAACAAAACTGCAGCACATTAGCACATTGTTTAGAATGATTTTTAAAAGTTATCCTTTCTATCCTTTTGCATGTATAGTTTTGTCTGGCATGGGACTGTACACTTTTTTTTACAATTGTTTTCTCTGTTAAATGTGTTATCTTTCTGTCTTCTGGTGTGACTTCTGTTAGTAAGCACACTGTGGTTGTCTTCTTCCTCGACTAGTAAGGTACTTTGGTTCTCTGCCCCTTTCAGGATTTGCTGTTTTTCTTGGGCGTTTTGAAGCCTAAGTGTGGTAACACCTTGGTGTTGTTTCTTTTTTATATTTTTTAAAACCATGCTTCAGCTTCATGTTCTATGTATCCTTGAGTTTCTTTATGAGTCTCAGTGATCCTGAGATGTGCATGGCTTTTTATTTTGGTATTAGAACTGCTACATTATTTGTTCCCCTTCCTGAGCTTTAAATAAAAATACACATGATCTTTGAGTACCATCCCCCTCCCCAGTTCTTAGTATCTCTAGTTTTTTTTTTTTCATTCAATTTTGAGACATGATTTTCTTCTTCTTTTTTTTTTTTTTTTTTGGGTTTTTCGAGACAGGGTTTCTCTGTGTAGCTTTGCTCCTTTCCTGGAGCTCACTTGGTAGCCCAGGCTGGCCTCGAACTCACAGATATCCACCTGGCTCTGCCTCCTGAGTGCTGGGATTAAAGGCGTGTGCCACCAACGCCTGGCTGATTTTATTCTTCTTGCTTAAATAGTATTATATATAAACACAATAAAATGGACAAAATAAAATAAAACAAAAACATCACATTGAAGTTGGACATGGAAAACCAACAGAAAAGTAAGAGCCCAAGAAAGGGCACAAGAATCAGAGTCCCACTTGTTCACACTCTCAGGAGTCCCATAAAAACACTAAACTGGAAGCCATAATATATACACAAAGGACTATTAATTTTCCCTAGGCTCAAAGACAATCTTCCTTCGTCTTATACAATGTTTTCCTTCCTTTCAAATACTTTATCTTTAGAATTTCCATCTGTTTGCATATTTACCAACTTATGTTTACATCTTGCCAAATGCTTCCACCTTAAAGTTTCATGCCTTAGCCACAGTTATTTTAAATTCCCTGACCAGTAATTCCTGAATATGTCTTATCTGGCTGTAACTCTAACAGTTATCTTGTCTGTTTAGGAAGTGCTTTGTTCTCCCTTGTTTTTATTTTTGTTGAAAGCTGGACTTGTAGTGTCCTCAGGAAATGAGCTTTGGGTCTTTGGCTTGAAGACTTACCTTATTCTAGCTGGAGACTGGGTTGTATTTCATGGATGATACAAACTAAGATGGCCAAGTCTTCCAATTTCTCTTGGGTCTTTGGTGGTCTTACTTTCACAGTATTGCTTCAAAAGGCTCTGCATTTTTATATGTCATAGGTAAATTCTCTCAGTGTGCTGGCAGCCTGTAGAGATAGTGCTTTGCATTTATTGTGCAGTGTTCATGGGTTTGTGACCCATTATATCTTGAGGCTTCTCAACTTCTCTCTCAAGAAAGGCCGAGGAACACTACATTTCAGGCATATGTCCTCCCAACCACTGGACCTGGCTAATCTGGAAATATCTTTTCTCTTGATGTTATGATTTACTTTTGAGAATGTTCCAGACTATGCTTACCATCCTTTTCTCTTACCAAAAAATAAGAAATCTCCGTACCCTAAAGCTATGATTTATGGGAGTTTCCCACTCATACCTTTGTTCATCAAAACAGCCTTGTAAATCATATTTTTTCTGCCATGTTATGTGTATAGCACCTACTGTCCAAATAAGCCTATCCCTGCCGTCAATGTTGCTTTTCTTTCCAGACCAGAGTAAAATGATTTGCTCTGAAATCTGGCTCTCTAATAGGCCCAAGAAAAGATATTTGTGTTTCATTGTAAAGCTTTATCTTATTGTATGTTATAGTGATGATTTCCAAGTTCTTACTTAGCCTGACAGACCATTCAATGCTAATTATTGTAACCAGTTATAATGCCTTGGACAATATTGCATATCTACTTCTACATTAGATTAATAAGTAAATTGGTTTTTGGTTTTGTTTGAATTGTCACTGAGTACTACGCCCCTCTTATCCCCCCAGCTAATGGGAATCTGGTGTTTGTTCTCGACATGAGTTCTGTCACTGTTACCACCTTTGTATGCCTTCCCCATGCCTTGGTTAGTATTGTCTATGTTAGTGTGTGCTTGTCTGTGTCTGTGTGCCTACATGTATGTGCAGGTGTGTAAGCACATATATGTATGTGAATGAAGAGGCCAGAGGTTGACTTCCAGTATCTTCCTCAGAGTCCCTACAATTCACTGTACTGCCTGGTCACCCTTTCCTAGGGAATCCACGTGTCTACTGCTCCACAGCATTGGAATTACAGCAGCAGGTGGCTGACGCTGGCTTGTAACATTATTGTCAGGATGCAAATTCAGAGCCTCATGCGTGCACTGCAAATACTTCACAGAGTCCCAATAGCCCCAACACATGCCAGGTTTTTGAGATGTAGATACAAATTTCATTTCACACAGAGAAAAATGTATCTGAGTGCAATAGATGGGCCAGGTTCACAAGGTGGAAGAGGTTGAAGGTGTGTTTTTACGTGGATTTTGGATTCACTTCTATATAATATTAAAATCTAAGGAAAATTTAGGTGTTTGAAAAGCTTACACAAAAATGCAAATAGCATGTATTTAAATGAAACCTTCTGTGTTAATTGTGTTTGCACGATTTCCCTTTTTCTGTGTTCTCTAAATGATGGAGGTGGGAATCATGTCTTCTTCTTGCTTGTTCAGTTACTCTTGCTAAAATATTCCCTATGTCCATTTTCAGCTTCTCAAAGGTAGACAGTAGGATATTCCTGACACAGTGTGGACATTTTGTAGGCATGTTACACATTCCCCTCCTTTACAAAGGCAGAGTCAAGTGAGAGTAGATGACTTCATTAGACTGACAAAAAAAATCATTCAATTAATGCAAATTATATTGTTTCTCTTTTCTTAAGAATCTGACTTTCAAAACTGCACAAATCTCTAGGCACAAGATTGAAGGACAACTTTTATCTTGGAGAATTTGATAACACATATTATATCCTGGGCATCAGGAGTATTAATGTTAGTAAATAGCTTATAATTTTTGAATTTTTAGTTATTAATCCCAACAGGTCTGTAGCTAGAGGTTTTCTGGTCCTGCCTGACCCACAGTCAGGACAAATCTCTCTAACCTGCCAGTCCCACAGCAGCTCAGACCCAACCAAGTAAACACACAGAGACTTATATTGCTTACAGATTGTATGGCCATGGCAGGCTTCTTGCTAACTGTTCTTATATCTTATATTAATCCATTTCCATAAATCCATACCTTGCCACGTGGCTTGTGGCTTACAGGAATCTTCACATGCTGCTTGTCATGGTGGTGGCTAGTAGTGTCTCCCTGACTCAGCCTTCCACTTCCCAGAATTCTCCTCTCTCCTTGTCCCACCTATACTTCCTGCCTGGCCACTGGCCAATCAGTGTTTTATTTATACAGAACAATATCCACAGCACTTCTCCTAATATATTTTATAATAATGATAACTATTTTCCCTATAGAATAAAGTCCTTTTTATTCAAAAACAAGAATGTAGGTGTATTTGGTTTTATTTGAGGCATAATGGTACAGTCTAACATAATTCCTGACTTCCCTGTTGTCAGGGAACTGTATACAGCCCACCTGTATTCAGGAAACTTCTCTTCTTAGTGTTAACTTATTTTTTCCTTTATTCTTTAAATTTCACACTTTAGCATTGGAAACCACATAGAATAAAAGTTAAATTTCTCAAACTGTTAGACCGACCCCCAAGCGTCACTAAGGCAAAGGGATTTAAATGGGTCTTTCAGGATGTTCTGAGTTTATCTGAGCACAGGACAGTTTGCATTCTATACAACAGTGTTCCATAAACATCAATTAACTGACATAACAACCTGGGAACTTTGGTCCTATCACATCTACTTCATAGATAAAATGATTGCAACATGTAATCAAGCTATTCGGGGTGAGATATGGAATGCTTTCCCATAAACAGGGAGACAGAGTCACAGGTTTGGACTGAACAAAATTAAAAGAAGCCTGATTGGCAGTTACTCTGATTTGTGATCTTTTAATTCAGTAAATATTAATTTAGTTTTCACTATTTGCAAGGCACTAAGTCCTGTTTGGTTCTCACGCAACCTCCCCTTGGTTCAACCTTTTTAACACTTTTCCAGGCGCTTGCCACCCAGCTGGATCAATAGCATCTTTTCTGTTGTGGATTCAGAAACAGCTGCTGTTAACTTTACAGTTGCCTCACTTATTCTTTTCATGGCATCTATCTCCATCCACATGTGCATACTTGTGAGTTCAGAATATATTTTCTTGTGTTTAAACTGATCCCGTCCTGCCTGTATTCTGAAATGGGTGGGTTCTGCACTGACATATTATCTGAAACCTTTCATGTCAACACTTCTCTACCTTCTTCCTTTCTAACTTTTCCATTTAAACATCACCTTCCCTCTTTCATGTGTTGTCCTATTACCCCATGCTGTCAGTAGTCAAATCCCTTGACAAATGTTCTGAAATCCATTATGGAACATTCATTTATGACAAATTTCCCCCTACAACTTTACTAAGTCCTTTGATTCTATAATATCAGTTTCTTAAGAAACTTAGCACATGACTCACTTATCTCCATATCTTTAAAAAGCTAAATGCTTTTGGTATCATGTAAATCATTTAAAGATCTTCCCACTGGTATTATTGTTCAAATCTTTGATTTCTCGTCTCCTGAAGCTTCCTGGTTCTTTTTGACAACATATTTTTATGACTTCACATTTTTCTCTTTTCCTTCTAGGTGCTACTTCTCCATAACATTTGTAATTCCTTTCTCTGCTTATACCTGCATCTTTGAGAAGAAAATATTCTGTGTCCCTGCTCTCATAAACCGAACTTAATCATCTGCATAAGGACTCACTGCTTAATAAGATAGTTGCAGTTTTCTTTCTCTTTCTTTTTTCTTTCTCTCTCTTTCCCTCTTTTTCTCTCTCTTTTCTTCCTTCCTTCCTTCCTTCCTTCCTTCCTTCTTTCTTTCTTTCTTTCTTTCTTTCTTTCTCTCTCTCTCTCTCTCTCTCTCTCTCTCTCTCTCTCTCTCTCTCTCTCTCTTTCTTTCTCTCTTTCTTTCATCTTTCACATCCCAAATGTAATTTCCCCTTCCTCCTCTTCTTCCACTTTTCCTCCCAACTCTGTCTCCTCTCCCAAATCCACTCCTCCTCTGTTTCTGTTCAGAAAGGAGCAGGCCTCCCATGGCTATCAACAAAGCATGGCATATCAAGTTTCAGTACAACTAAGCACCTACCCTTGTGTTAAGTAAGGCTGGGCAAGGCTATCCAGTATGAATAATAGGTTCCCAAGAGCCAGCCAAAGCATTAGGGACAGTCCCTGCTCCCACTGTTAGGAGGCTTACAAGGAGACCAAGCTCCATAGCTACCATATAGATGGAGAGGGCCTAGGTAGGCCACAAAATATGAGTTGTGGATTTCTTAATTGTACATGGAATGTTGTGGTAAGAAAATATGTATGTAATTTTAGTACTTAAGAGATATGACACCTTTTCATTTCCACTAACCTTGATTTTATTCACATTTTGACAACCAATCCAATCAATTTTGGTTAGTTTGAATTCTGATATGTAGCAACAATAGTCTCTGGCCTAAGGTAGTGGATAATCCCTTATGCTATCAGGCCATCATGTGAAGCCATGTGGAACAGGGATGAAACCTTGTTAACGTTGGTTGTGAAAAGTAGACACTTTGGCCTCCTTGGGAAAAGTAGCTGTCTACTTATTTATATCATGACTACAATAAGACACAGTAATCTCAACAATATATTTTTATAGGTTTATCCTTTCAGGAACTCATTTAGTTTTCAGGATTGCTATCCCCTACTTAGTCTGTTGACCTCACAATACAAACTCTGCCTCACATGTTGAAATGTGCCATCTATTTGACTTAATGGGATTCCAAGTGCTACTCAGGTTTGTATGTATAAGTCAGAAGACCTCCTCTCCAGCCTATATGGAAGGTCCAATCCCAGCTGCTTTTCCTGTGATATTTATGCCATGAATTGAAGCCCAACCCCAAACTAAGGGTTTTTTTTTTCAAGACAAAAGAGGAACACACTTAAATTCTTATTTTACTTTTTGTCACATTTGAACCCAAAGTGGCCTAGTTTTGCCACAAGATACAGCATAGAAGGAATATAGCAGAGCTCATTAGAAAGAAGGTGGAGCCACAGGTGTGAAAATAAGGTGAAATTCTTTGTCATTATCTACCCTCACATAATCTTGGTTTTGATTTCGATAGAGAAGAACCCGGTTTTTCCTGGAAGGCTGTCACTTTCATCTATGAAATAGACTGTATCAGGTACTCGTTCTCACATACTGCTTCTGTGAGAATCACCAGAACTAAGGCAGCACCAGGGAGGATTGGGTTTATTTCAGCCTACAGGTTGCAAGATGTCCTTGAAAGAAATTGCGGCAGGAACTCAAGCAGGAACGTGAAGCAGATATCATGGAAGAATAATGCTTCCAGGCTCACTTCCAGGCTCATGCTTAACCAGTTCGGTGAATGGGGCCCTCTGTAGAGGGTGGATCCTTTTACTTCAAGTCATCATCAAAGAAAGGCCCACCCACCCTTGACCTATGCAAAGGACAACATCTTCTGGGAACTTTCTTAATTGAGACTCTTTCTCAGATGATCTGAGCTGTCAGTTTCATAGTTAAAGGTAAGGAGGATAATGCTTTTGTGTCACTGCTACTCTAATACCTAGCAGAAAAATGGAAGGATAGAAAGACCAATTTTCCTCCATAGTGTCAAAGCATCCATCTGGTCATGCAGAAGACATATCAGGAAAGCTCAGCTCATGGTGTGGGAATATATATGGCAGAAGATGTTCACATCACTCCTGGGCAGGGAACAGAGAGTAAGGCCAGAACCAAGGAGTGAATGTCACTTTTAAGTGACATCCCCAGGGACTGATGACTGCCTTCCATCCACTGAGATTTATATCCTTGAGATTCCGTATCCTTCCAAAATGGCAGTGCCAAATGTGAACAATCATTAAGATTATGAGACAGCTGAGAACATTTCAGATTTAAATCACAACATTACACTTTGGACAGTAAAGACTCCTGGCCATCTCTTAATGCAAAAATATTGAATCTAAATCCATACTCTTAACAACTCTAAAACTCTTTACAGTAATTTTTGACAGTCAGTATATATTCTTAATCACAAGTATCTGTAAAATTAGACAGGAACTTACAGGATTTCGACATATAATGTGACACAAAGCATTCTCAATCCAAAGAGTATGGTGTCTAGAGGGTAGAAGGAAGGAACAGGGTCAGAGTAAGACTGGAGCTCAGAAGAGCAAATATTGAATCATGTAGTTCAATGATCAGCGTCTATAGCATGTGTTGATATCATTAGAACTACAACTTGTTGGAAAGCTCTCTCCCTCCAGCCCTGCCATTTGAAGCAGATAGGTGATTTCTCTCACAATGCTGCACTGAATGCCTGCAGCTTTCCACACTGGATAGACCACATTCCTGATACTTATGTTATAGCTGTATCTCCTGGATTTCCCATTGCACCTGATACTTTATCCTTACAATCCTGCACATTATCTGGTGGAGGACCCCTAGAAGGGAATCTGACCCAGTTTTACCTTTTCAATTCTGGAAGACTTACCTTACTACTGTAGGTAGAATCCTTCATGACCACACAACTCTTCTATTGTGCATGTTTGTAAAAGTAGATCATATGAATGACAATAACATTTGCTCATGGAGGAGTTGACCTTCCTTAAACGTGTTGGAAGTAGCACTGCCTGGCTGATGAATCCAGAAACATTCTCCCATTTAGACATTACTGATTAAAAAGGACATCCTGGTGTTTTCATCTTTTCAAGAAAGATGGTTTAAAATGGCTTCACAGAATTACACTCCTAACCTGCAATTAGAGGGTTTTGGCCAAAATCCTGATGGTCTTAGTGCAAAGTATTTGGATTCTCTTTGATGTCACCAGTTTATTTAACACACATGTCCTTCCAGTCTATAGCTTTCAACTTAACTCTCTCTGGCCAGAGGGTATAATGTCTAAATATTTTCATTTCATGCTCATGGATACCATAAATCTTGCTAAAAGTATCAAGCAATATCCATGCCATAGCTTGAATACTAGCTTTGTAACCAATAATATACATGTCATAGCCTGAATGCTATGTAAACAACAACCACACCACAGCCTGAATGCTAATCAGCAATACCCACTCCATAGACTATGTGGTATGTTATCCAGGAAGTGCCTCTCACAATTTACCAATTTATCAGTATTCACCTTTAAATTCAACCTTCTACGTACATAAACACCACACACACACACACACACACACACACACACACACACACACGGCAACACACACACGGGTATATAAATATTCTTTTCCTTCTTCTCATCTTTTTTTCATAATCTTTTTTGTCAATATAAATTGAATGGACTCCTGTGTGATTCCATATTCTGATTTGGAATGACACAAGCATTACAATCCTTCAATTTCCATAGGGTGCTTCTCTAAACAGTTAAAAATCTCTCACAAACTGGTTTTAAAGGCTGAAGATTCCCAGGGTTATATTTAGTCAGTGCAATGAGCCAGCCTTGTTACAGCTGTACAGCTGTCTACATTAATACTTTTGTATCAGTATGACCACAATACCTGGCAGAGACTACCTAAAGAAAGATTTGCTCTGTCTCACCATTCCAGAGTGTTGTTTTAGACTGACACACAGGTAGGTCATGATGGAGCACTTCACCTCATGCCAGAGACTGTGCATGTTGTGGCAGACAAGGAAACAGAGGGTGACCACAGCAGGAGAAGCTGTGTATAACCTTAAAGTCCAAAGTCTAGCCATCTTCTACCTCCTAGGTTCAGTTTCCCAAAGTTTTCCTGTTCCTGAATAGTACCAGCATCTGGTCAGCAAAGTTTCAACTCAGGAGCCTATGGGGGAAATATCAGATTCAACCATAACATAAATTCTGTTGTATTTTTCCCATGCTCATGCCTCTTAATTTTGTCAATCAATCCTCAGGGATATAAGAAAAATAATCAAATAATATTTCAGGTTCATCAGATCAATGTGTTTTGACATTATCATGTCCCTTGACTTTATACCCTCTTCTCTGCAGCACATGGGAGTATTGAGAGATGATGCCATATGATAGCTAAAGTGATTCTCTGTCATAATGTCCATCTCATTTGTCATCATAGGTGTATGTTTTAGCAAGGGTTCCTTGGATTTCTCTACTTCTGTTTTTAACTAACAAGCATTTGTAGTTCTATAATATGAAGTTGTAAGAGTTCACTGAGTAGAAAAGTTAATGCAGAGGCTGGCACACGGCAAATATCTAATAAGTGTTAATCATTAATGTTATGGAAACACTGAGTCTTAATAGACTATTTGGCACATGTTAAGTATTGAAAAGTCTTTGAAGTAGCACCACTTCAATAATTTAAACAACAAAGCAAAACAGGCTCAACTGAAGACTCTTCATTAGTAAATTCAATTCTGTGCCTTTTAAACACACTTTATTTGTACAGCAGTAATAAAATTAATATTTATTTTATTTTTATTAGCAATTAAAGAGTTTTCACAGATTTGATGCCTGGTCTGGTTGTGTATAACTTTATTATAAACAGTATGTGCCAGTTGCTCAGGGAAGTGCGTTCTGTCTGAATTCTGCAGGCTGCCAGGTCCTTATTCTGCTTCACTTGCCTGGATTCACATCTTCATCTGGGGTTTTCTTGAAGCTGATTTGGCTGGGGCTCTTCAGTGGATGGACTTGTCTGTCCTTAATTATTCAAGGACTCTTTCTTTCTATATGATTTTTGCTCATTGAGGATGTCCTGGCTTACTTCTTTGGGGGCCGATTCCCAGATAGTATTTTCCCTGGAGTGAATGATTATGAAGCTTCTGCCTGGATTACACTTACCAATATTCTTTGGTAGATTCTATGTAGAGAAGACAGAGTTACTGTGCCCAAGGTCTAAATGCATTGAAATGTGATTAAGTAACAAACAGCAATGGTCATCTACATCCAGACTGCAGTGATTCACATGATGTGAAATTGGTTCATCTGGGAACTATGCTTCTCAGAAACGGTACTTCCTTGTACTGCTACAGACTGCAGTACAGGAAAAGAGAATGTGCTTAAAATTGGAAGTTGTCAGTGTGGTAACCACTGTTACTTTTGTTAAAGTAAGCATAGTGGTAGGTTGGCACAAAAATGCCTCTTAGCTCCCAATGGTCCTGGCTTTCT
Organism: Peromyscus leucopus; assembly: GCF_004664715.2. Taxonomy (NCBI): domain Eukaryota; kingdom Metazoa; phylum Chordata; class Mammalia; order Rodentia; family Cricetidae; genus Peromyscus; species Peromyscus leucopus. The sequence goes on along the minus strand of NC_051084.1, from coordinate 77,268,191 downwards.
GATCATCTCTACCCAGCTTCTTTTTCTGGTCTCTGACCTATTTGAGCAGATATTATATCAACACTATGAGGAACTCCATGATCTACAGAGTCTGGGTCACAGAAAGTCCTTGTTTTCTTGGTTCTGTCTCAACTCCAGTTTGATGTGTGGATGATTTGTCTGACAGAGTCTGAGAGATTCCTTCCCTGGTCTATTTATGCTATTTCCTAGACTTTCCCAGACTCACATTTAACTATTTCAATTTCTGTGAATCTAACCCCTTCTGTAGTTCCCTATAACATTTCTCAGATATCTGTCCTTTAGTAACTACTGACATACACATAATGAACCCATTTTCATACTGTTGGATTCTTCTCTTCCTCTTCAAGCCACAGGAAGGAACACCAATTCTTCTATGTGACTTGTAAGTTTAATATATGAAGAAGGCTGTCTTGTGAACTAAAACAAAACAAAAAAATGCACACCTTCAATTAAGTTTCATAAAATGCAATGTATTTCCAATATTTTATTTCTCACTAATTTATCTTCAGTTTTTCACATTTTTGTGGTTTATAAATATCCTTCAGTTATAAGTCATATTCTACCTTTTGTAGTAGAATTTGATAAAGACTATGAGTTTATTTTGTATGTCAATAAAGTAAAATCACTTTGATTTTTATAGTTCTTATTTTACCTCCTTTCCCATCAATAGTGTTCCTTTTTGTTAGAATTATGGACTGTTTTCCCCCACACCTATCTTACTTTGTTGTGCACTTGAATATTTTTACCAAATACTAGACAAAAACAAATGAAAATAAAATTTTGTAAATATTAACTCATGGAGTAAATTAGAGAAATAGAATTTGAAGGCCTAGAAAGGTTCAAAATGTGTCTTGAATTTCCAGTGACTTTGAAATGAAAGATCAATGAAAGCTTTCCTTCCATTCTTTCAGGTACACATTCCTGCACCAAAGGAGCGGCAGCTCTTTGCAGTTCTTATTGACACAGGATATGTGTGTAGCTATTCTTTATACTTTTGATTAGCAAGAGATAAGAGCTCACTATAGGTTTTATTGGTTAAAAATAATATTTGTTTTGTAGGGAGCATTTGGTCAAATATTATACTTGCCAAAATATATCAATAAATTTAACCAGTAGAAACAGTCTTTCAACATTTAGTCCTTAAGATATAATGTTATGCACTACGATGGACCACTACTCAAGTCTTCATGTGTCCTACGTTAAAATTCTAACCACTCTCAAGGGAGGATATGGGGCAATTAGATTAAGATAAATCTCAGTGGGCATGGTTAGTGTACTTTTACAGAGAACCCAGAACTCTGTTACCCAGTTTCCATCTCCCACAAGTAAGAGGGGCCTTTGCCAGACACCAAATCTGAAGGTTCCTTTATCTTGAACTTTTAAAATTAATAAATTTAAAGAATGAATGTGTGATATTTGAACCTCCAGTATATAGTACTTTTGTAAGAACATCTGCAGTGTAGTAAAACTTTTCATGTATTATACACATACATACACAAACACACAATAGGGTTTCATTCCATGGCAGGTTTTCTCACTATGGTCTGTACCTTATTTTGTATTTATTTGTACATAAAGTTATTGAAACGTTTGAACCAAAGTGACTACATGTTTCTTCTCCTCATCACCTGTCATTGTGAAGATGAAAATAACACAGTAGGTCTCAGGAAAATCCACTGCTGAGTAAGAATTATTGCTGATGCTTGGATGCCATGTTGCCTAAATTTTAGTACCAACCATACTACACATGGCCAGGTGACCTTAGAAAAATCAGTCATATTGTTAGGGCTTTTATTTTGACATCAAAGGAATGATATTAGTAGTCAGGTAACCTTAGCATAACAATCATCTTATGATTACACTAGGGAAAACTTGAGTTAATAATTGAAAATTATATTGGTTAATATATTTAATGAAGTATAAATCATTAAGAGTTTATATATGATATACAAGCACAATAATATTTTTTGCATTTTGAAAATTAAACATAGAATTGATTATGTTCAAGATAGAAATTACCCATTACAAAAATAAAGAAAAAAGAAAACCTTCCATTTAATGAAAGCAGTTATGACACTTGTGTTCAGATGAGCAAAATAAAATAACAAAATGCCCCAAATTACTTCCTGTAGATAAGGTGCTACATTCCTTTAACATCTCCTTTAAAAAGGGTTTTGGCATTTCTTCCACTTTTGTGTTGATTAAAATTTCATATATATCTATGTATACAATATTATAATTTGTAAACAGTTGTAAATTATATTCTCATTACCTTTCCTGCTGCTATAATAAAACATTCTGGAAGGCAGGGTTGGGGTTGGTCGGGGAGGAGGTAGGAGAGGGGAATCTGTAGTTGGTATAAAATGAATAGAAAATTTCTTAATAATAAAAAAAACATTCTGACAAAAAGCAATCTGGGGATAAAAGGGTTTATTTCCTGTATTAGATTTATGTTTTTATTATTTTTAAATATTCTTTTATATTTTTTATTGAAAATAGATTTTTCTCTCATAAAATACATCCCAACCACAGTTTCTCTGCCCTCCACTCCTCCAAGCTCTCCTCCACTTCCCCTCTCCCCATGGTTCATCCTCCTCTGTTTCCTCCTCAGAGATCAGGTCTACAAGAGCAGAATCCAGAAAGGGCAAAACAAGGTACAGTAAGACAATGCTGGACAAGGCAGCCTAAGAGGAGGAAATGAGTCTCAAAAGCAGGCAAAAGGGTCAGAGGTACACTTGTTCCCACTGTTAGGAGACCTCCCCCTCCCCCTGCAAACACCGGGCTAATAGCCATGGTATATATGTAAAGGGCCTGGGGCAGACCCTTGCAGGCACCACTTGTTGCTTCACTCTCTGTGAGTCAGTGTTGATGGAGGGGAGATATAACAAGGTCTCTTTTGTTTCTTTTACATCCATTGACAGCAAAGAAGAACATGAGCTGAAGGCATTAACTGGATGTTGTAAATAAAGCAGAGTCCATGGAGGATTGCTGTTTACTCACTGGTACCAAAACTCATCACTACTACCTTTCCTATAAATTGGCCTAGAGCTGATACCACAGAGTTTGGCCCCTCCTACAACAATGAGCAGTCAAGAAAATGCCCCCACAGAAATGCCCGCAGACTATCTGATGCAGTTAATTCTTCATCTGAGCTTTCCTCTTCCTGGGTGTGTTATATTGAGAGCTGAGATTAGCCATCACAAACATTATAAAAATAATAACTCTTTAGAAATTGGAAGATACGTAAGAATGTAGTCATTTTCATTTCCATTGATCAGGATTCCAGGAAAAGAAAAATTACTTTGTTTATAAAGGTAAGACCATGATGTACTTGTGTGCAGCCATTTTCATTTATTTCACATTTAAAGTTATCTAAATGAACCTTATTTTCTAATTAAAGATTTCTTTCATGGTCAGCAAATTGCTTTCAAGTTTGGCCTGTAAGTCTGCAGAGTGCCTCCATCATATTCTGACTCAAATATAATAAAGCAAATTTCTATATTCATAAGAAGAATGTTTTCTGTCCAGAATTGCTTTTGATTAGTGTGAGGCTCCATTACTGGGAAAGAGCCCTGAGTGTATTTTATCAAAGTGCAGTAATTGTACTGGAAATAAGATGGCAATGGCTTTCGTTTGCTTTGACTCTAATGGCTATAAAAGCCATGGGGAAATAGACTTTGGGCTACTTTTGCACAGAATAATGACTGTCCATTGCTAGCCACTGTTATGTTCTTGATTTGGGTAAGAGAGAATGCTGGGTATACACTTCGGGCTTTTCCTATGTGAGTATATATGGTACAGTCAATGAAAATGGCCTTGGCCTTCAGTATGCATGTGAAAATTGGAGGACACATATTCAGGGCACTGAGACGCAGTTACAAGTTTCATAAGAGGCAGGGAGATGGCATAAAACCAACACCTGGGCAGAATTATCAGTGCATACCCAGAAGGGTGTTGATACTTGGTGAACTCCTTTATTCTTCTAGAGAATATCTGTATAAAAGTTTGTAACGGTGGTGCACTAACCATGTACTCAACATCTACACTTAAGGGAAACAATGCCTTGTAGAAAATTATCTGTGATTATCTCTAGGAAACCACCAGAGACTTGTGAATTCTTATAATTTCTAATTTGGTGCTGTGTTTGAGTATTTATTGGCCCATAGACTTTTAAAACTGTGTGTTCAGTGACAGTTCTCTTTGGAAAGGTGTGGAACATTTAGGAGATGAAGTCTAACTGACAGAAGTGGGTCACCATGGGTGTGCCTCAATTTCTCTTGCCTTGGTCTACTTTCAACTCACGCCCTGCTTCCAGAGTGTGATGTAGTAGAGAAAGAGAGCTTACTCCTGCTGCAGCATACATTTCCAACTGCTTTTCAGGTCTTCTTCTCTGTGATGGACTTTGTCCCTCTGAACTGTAAGCCTAGATGAATAGTTTCTGTCTTAGCGTACACACACACACACACACACACACACACACACACACACACACACATCTGCCCTACACACACACTAGAGTATTTTATCACTGCAAGGATGAAGTAACTAAGACACACATGAGTGTTTAGAAATGATGGAGCTGTTATAGACTACTAGAGCTAGATTGAAGCTTGACTGATAAAGAGAAAAACAGAGAAATTGACAAAAGGTGTTATAGGATCAGGGAATACTGATAGGATACAGTGTACTTGAGAAGTCCAAATGTTTTATTCTCCAGTATTTTAAGGAATCATGAGAAAGCGAAAGGTAGGTAACTGGAAAGGAACTACGGAGATGGCCATGTTGAGGGATTCCTTTTAGTAGATGACATGGGCACCTGTCTCAGGGAAGTTTCAAATTAAGTTATGATTAACTCATTGCTCAAATATAAATATCAATGTTTGCATTTTTATCCAGAAAAAGTTCACTGAAGATGTCATTTTTAAAATATTAAAATAACATAAAAATCAAATTACAAGTGATCCTATGGTATTAGAAAAATTCAACTACAAAACACCCCAATGTACTTTTTTGGATTATCTTTATTTAATACCAGAATTATCTCAGATCAAAAGTTATTTTACAATTAATTTCATGCAAATGAATAGATTTGTAGAATTCCACCAGAGGATTGGATTTTACATTATGGATTAGATTTTCAATGTTAGCCTGCAGTGGTTCATTTTCATTTTGCAAGAAGTTATACACTGTTATTTTGTTGCTAACTCTTTTGAAAAGATTTATTTAGTTCTTAATTTGTGTGTTTGAGTTTTTGCCTACACGTGCTTGTGTGCACTGTGTGTGTGTGTGTGTGTGTGTGTGTGTGTGTGTGTTGTGTGAGTGTGTGCCAAAAGAGGCCAGAAGAGTGTGTCAGAAGCCTGGAACTGGAGACACACATAATTGTTAACTGCCATGGAGATAATGCTGTGCTCTTGACATATGAGATATCTCTCTAGCCTGTGAAGCTCACTCTCTTGAAAAGACTTCTATTCTCTTGATACAATATAGCACAAATGACCCAAAACATTTTCCTTTGTTCTTTGTTGGCATAAGCACTCTCCAAATGCCTGTACCCTAAAAGTTTAGTCTTAATGTCTTAGTCTTAAAGGGATAGAATGGGACCAATGGAAGATCTTTACATCATTAGACTGTGTGCTGGAATGGGATTTGGAGAACATAGGTATTCAGTCTTTTCCTGTTTCCTTGATTGTTTTATAAGTGATTTGCTCTGCTGCAAGGTCTCCTCATGATGTTCTGTTTCCTTCAGAAGCCCATGCACTTGAAACGATAGAATTATGAGATAACACTTCTCATCATAAGTTAATTAAAATCCAGTATTTTCTTATAATAATGTAAAGTTAATAATGCTTTTAAAGAGAAAAAGACGTATTAAATATGTATGCAATTTGCAACTACAACTACTAAAATAAGATAAATACATGTTCCCCATTTCCCTGTTTAAAGACAAGTTTAGATTGAAATTAAATAAATTCTTGGTTTCTCATTTCCTCTCAGTATGAGGTCAGTGTTGGGAAATCCTCCTACCTATATATATATATATATATATATATATATATCAAGCTTAGGGATTACACGATTTAAAGTAAGCAGTGACCAGCACAATCTGCACACTGCCTTGAAAGCTGACGTGTTGATTATAGGTAAATGGGAAAATGATTTTGATACCTAAGGTGCAGCCATTTTCTTTCTTGTTCTTTCCTTATTTGAATAACAGTAATTTATTGATTATCAATGCACAACGATTTTCAAACATAACTAAGATTTTGTTTTCAAAGATGCCAAATTTTAAAAATTTTGTCAGACAAATAAAGCAAATTGTTGCATTTAAAACAATAATAATGACTGGTACTTATGAACTGCCCATTCTGAACTATCAATTTTACTTTCAAGTTTAAGCGTCAGTCAACAGAGTTTGTATAAATAAGTACACAGAGACTCTGGTCTAAGGCACCTTTCCAACATAGAGAAAATGAAGGCACAGTTTAAACTTTGTAACCATAGCAGCAAATCTCAGTTATTTTATTACTATGGACACAGTTTCATGTAGAATAGCTTGTCTCAATCATCAACTCCATAAACATTTAAATGTTCAAAAAGAGAATCCTAAATATCATTAGAACTGTGTATTTAAAAAATGTTATATTTCATGATTGTAGGATCTCTTAAATTTCAATGCTTGTATATACATACTTATGAAAACTACAAATTATCAGCTAAGTGCTTTCTGAGAGTAATATGATAGTTCATTCAGAAAGCATAAGATAGTCAAATGCTTTAGCCCCTACTGTGTGCTTGCTGGCTTTAAAAGAAAGTGTCCTCTTGTACTAATGTGTTTACTTGTCTAACTCAAATGGAGACCACATCAAACAGATGGATATTTTATCGTCTTCATCAGCATTTTACAAAATAGAAAACTCAGGAACAAAGAGGAAAAGGAAGTTGTGTACAGTCATATAAACAGGAGCTACTTAGCAGACCCAAGATTTCCATATGGATAGTATAAAATCTTAACCACTTGGCCCAAGTGCTTTTTTTAAAATGACATTTCCTGTAATAAAGTTAACTTGATTAAAGAGAATTTAATAGCACATTTCCACCTACAGCAATATTACATTAAGTTCAAAGAAAGAGATGTTTCCTAAATCACCTAATTCTAAGATTAGTAAATCAGTTGATCAGTCACCACCATTGAACGATATTTCAGCTTATTTTGACAGAGGATTGCCTGTCATTTGTGAACAACAATGATTTATTAATTGAATATTTAGACACCACAATCACTTTGTTATTACTCTATTTGTTTAAAAATAAATTTTGTCAAATACTTTTAGCAATGGTTACTGTAGTAGAAATACTGAAATAAATATTAACAACAACAGCACAATGGTCCTGGAATACAGAGATCATGTACTGAAACTTAGGCTAAAGAAAAAGAAGATATGGAGAAGAGCTGGGTGATTATTGAGAAGAAGAACATGTTTGATCATCAGTGCCTTTCCAGGTACAGATGTCCTTACTCTAGGCAGGAGCTTCAAGAGTCTCAGAGGTGTGGGGTGGATAACAAGGAATGGAAGATGTCCTAGGATGAGTGAATTCATGAGAAGGATTTGTAGCAAAAAAAAAGTTTGAAGCCATTATGGTAGAAGATGAATAAAAGAAATGGGGTGTAAAACCCCAAGGTGAACAGTTCTAGTGAAGAGAAAGGTCAGATGGAAAGAGCTTTAGAACAGTGACACTAAGTGTCAGCCAAAATAGAATTCATCAATTGAACCTGGCAGTAGTGCCACATGCCTTTAATCCCAGGACTTGCGAGGCAGAAGCAGGTGGATCTCAGTGAGTTTGAGGCCAGCCTGGTCTATAGCATGAGTTTCATGACAGCCAGGACTACACAGAGAAATCCTGTATTGTAAAACAAAAACAAAAAAACACACACACACAAAAAAAAAAAAAAAACCACAAGCAAATAAAAGGAATCATCTACTGAAAAACAGAGTACAAGAAGTCAAGAAGAAAAATGTTATGATCTTGAGTGTGGAGGCTTTAGAGGATTTGAGTGGATGATATAGGAGGTCTGTTGGTGTAATATATATGATACAGACATGAAGGATGCAATTGTTTAAGTAAACATGGAGGTGAAAGTGTGCTGCAAAAGATGAGTTGTGAAGGACAAGAATATAATTAAAGCCATCATAACACCTTCAGTTATTTGCCTAAGCAACTTTTATGTGCATGTATTTGTGTGAGTGTGTGTGTGTGCATAGTGCTTATGTATAATGAATTAAACATTCAATATTGAATTCTTATGTCACTATTTATAAAGTTAATTACACATGGTCACATTTTCACATATTTGCAGTATTAAGATACATAAATACTTAGAAAAATGCTCTAATGTGAACAAAGAAGGTGACCTTAAAATGATAGAGGCATATCTCATTTGTTCTTTATCTGCTTAAAGATATTTATTATAATTTATGGGTCTCCCACTATAGGGGCTGCGCAGCTGCCACATCCATAAAACAAAGTAAAGAACAAGAAAGAACACTTGTCCCTGTGTCCATCAATTACCAAGTACCAAGGACTTTTCACCTCATGAATGATCCTTATTGCTGCCCAATAAGGTTAATGTAGGCAAATAATGTCCAGGAAATCATCTCCACAAATAGTGAATTCTTAGAGGTAGCTACCATAGACAGGCCTGTGGCCATTTATAGAAGAATGCACATTGTGTTCAAAGATGCTATTAAGCACATGGCACATGGAGTGAAACATCTGACCTAGAGTGTCAAAGTGACATCCCTGCCAGTTTCTAATGATAGAGCCATCAACATGTTTCCCTGACCTTGAAAGCTCAATGTGTCACGAATCATTTATTTAGGTTCACAGGCAACTTTGTGGACTTTGGTATCATCTTTCATCTGTGAACGGAAGGAACAAAAGAAGAATTATTAAGCTGAGAAACCTGGCAAGAATATGTAATCCATGGTTTGATTTGCAAGAGGACAAGCCCAACTTCTGCATATCCTAGGTAACCCATCAAGCAGGAATAGGAGCAAAACTTTATATAGTATCCACCTCCATTACATGTTCTCAATATTGGGAATGCCATGCTTTCTCACAGGCTGGATTTATATAAGAAGAGCTAAGAAGGGTTAAGAAAAATACTTGAGTATTCAATACTAAATTCAACCCTGGAGTTCACACCATCTGTACTGGAGAACAGTATGGATAGACCATGAATCCAGGCAGTTTTCACGTGTGATTGCCCTCTTCACCTTTGGTTGTATTTACTCACCTTAGATCCAGAACAACAGATCTGAGCAACTTAATAAGTTTGTTAAAAACCTCAAGTTTGTCAAAGTACTGTTGCAGAGTTAATCAGTCTGTGATCCCTGACATGTAAACAAACCCACGTGGCGCATTGTGATGCCCAGTGCAGCTTGGTATTAGAGTATATACATATATTATTATCATTGTTACAAAGTAAACACATATGCCCTTGTTGGAAAGAAAAATTAAAAACAAAGTGTCAAAGGCAATTGGTTCAAACTTTATGATGAATCCAGACAGTAGTACCATGTAAATTTCAGACAAATTGCCATAACCATATCTCATCTCCGCTTGGAACTCCATGTGCCTGCAAGTCTTAGAACTGACACTTCAGTGGCTAAGCTATAAACAGGCTACTGTTAAAGACTCTGTGCTCTAGCGTTTCTCTTTCAAAGACCACCAGATGTATGCCCTTCATAGAAATGATGGAAAATAAAGAAGGCTGCCTGGAAAGCAGGTCTCCAGGAACGTCACATATTGTATATGTCACATGGTTGACCAAGCACAGATGAAAGGTGCTGCCCACACCAGGGTTCCGCACAAGGGACATGTTTGAAAGGTTTATGGAGTAATGTGACCTGAAATCCAGACTCCAGATCCATGGACCATGACCTCTTGATTTGTCCTACTGGTATCACATCAGATATAAATGTATATAAGGACACAAGGCCTGTGATTTATTAATGAGCCAGAACCTAGAATTGTAAGTCAAAAAGGAGGATTCATATGAGCCATAAAGAAGTCTGGCTTATTTAAACAAAGAGTGAGAAAAAGCACCAGCATTGTAATGGCCATTAAAATGTTCATAAATGAACCCTGGTTCTCCACGTTGTGAGTGCTGAACTTCACACTTGCTCTAGAAATATTTTATTCTCTGAGACTTAATGAATTAAGGTATACAGAATTATATATATATATATATATATATATATATATATATATATATATATACACATGAAGTGGATGCTGGTGATTGCTGTCTATATACCTCTTTAACAATACACTTTCCTCTCACAAACTGCAGATCTCTTCTCCTGAAGGGGAGGAGATGTCCCAATCTCTGGGAACTGTCCTGAGTTTAAAGGAACTACTTGTTGTAAGATAATGCACTTGCAAAGCAGTGACCCATGCCTAGTGACTGGTCCTATTTATTTGCAGAGGTCGGGCATCGTTCTCCACAGACATCTCAACTCTTGAGGGGTTTTCCTGTGACTGCTGCTGCAACCACCGTGTCTGTCAATCATTCTTTACCCACTCTGTGTTGCTGTTTTGAAGGTGAATCCTGGGTTTGCTGTAGCAGAGCAGGCCTTCCTGAAGTTGCCTCTCACTGAATGTTTACAAAGATTATTAGTAAACTGCAAAGGTTCCTCACCTTGCAATCATTCCATCCACACTTTTTATCCTGAATAATAACTTTAATGTCATTAAATGTTTTTGAAACCCCTGCCATGTCCTAATTTAAACAATTTTTTAAATCAAATTGAGTCTTTCATGCTCGATTTACATGACAGTGTAAACTGTCACTGATTTTGAAATGGTATTGCTGTTTGACAATGGATTTTAATCAGGACTTGTCAAATATTTGTTTGTCCTTAACATTATGTTGAATAAATTATACATTATATGTTAGTTCATGGGAAAAAAATAGAACAATTAAGCAGCCAATAGCAGGCTGATATTTATCAGACTATTTTCACTATGAATTTAGATGACAACTGCAGAGTAATCCAATTTGTGTTTCCAGCAGCTCGTGGATGCATCAAGGTGCCTGCCGTGCTTGTGAATGGGCTGCCTGTGTGAGGTACTGATTCTAAAAGGCATTCTGCTCAGATATCAATTTTGTACACTTTCCCAGATCAAATCAAGTTATTAAGGAATGAAGCTTCTGTAGAAGTAGCTGCAAAAAGCATTAGGCAAAGCACAGCTTCCACACCACTAGAGAAAGATGACCAGGAGAGCATTGTTTAAAAGCATCCTGCTCTGCTAGGGAATGTGCACACAGAGTGTGTTATAAATCTCTTCACAACATCCTGTTATAGGAACCAGGAGACTGAGGAGGTAAGGGTGAAATCGCAGAAAACAACCGGTGCCATCATACTCATGATACTACTCAATTTTAAAGAGTTCCCTTACTTGATCCCTATGCTTCTGAAATTTCAAATACTTTTTATTTTGTTTTAGTTTGTTCAATAGTTTGGTTTTTACATTTGAAAATAGATTTGTTTCTCAGACACGATTTCCTGATTAGTTTCCCCTCCCTCTACTGCTTCCAGTTCCTTCCCACTGACTCCTCTCTGATCTACCACCATTCTGTCTCTCATTAGAAAAGAATAGGCTTCTAACAGATAACAACCAAATATGACAAAATAAAATACAATAAGATGAAGCAAAAATTTTCATATCGAAGTTATACATAGACACTCAAGAGGTGGAAAATAATCCCAAAAGCAGGCAGTAGAATTAGAGACCCACTCAGAAGTCTAATAGAAATAACAAGCTAATAGTTATGATATATATACAGAGGACCTGGTACAGACCCATGTAGAACCTGTGCTTCTTGCTTCAATCTCTGGGGGCTCATATGCTCTGTGCTTAGTTGATTCACAGAGCCTTGTTCTCCTTGTGTCCCCCATCCCCTCAGGCTCTTACAATCTTTCCACCTCCACTTCCACAGGACTCCCTGACTCTTGGGAAAAGGATTTGATGGAGACATCTAATTTAGACTCTCTTTCCACATAATGTCTGGCTGTGGGTCTCTGCATCTGTTCCCATCAGTTGCTGGAGGAAGCCTCTCTGAAGATGACTGAATAAAGCACTGATCTATGAGTATAGAAGAATATTATTAGGAATCACTTTATTGATTTTTTTTTTGTAGCTGTAGTGTTTGGGTTTACCCTAGGTCTCTGGGCTGTCTATCTATTTTCTGGTTCTTGGTTCTCTAACACTCTCTCCCACCACTCTATCTCCCTCCCACTTCATCTCCCTCCCACATGATCCCCCTCACCTCATCTTCCCCTCCTGTCCCCAAAGGCCCCCAGTCTATTCTAATTCCCCCTCAAGGGAGATCTATATGTTCCCCCCAGATCCCTCCAATTTCCTAACCTCTCTCTGTCTACAGATTGTAGCAAGGTTATCATTTACTTAACAGCTAATATACAGTTATAAGTGAATATACAGCATATTTGTATATGTGGGTCTGGGTTACCTCATTTGGGATGATTTTGTTCTAATTCTTTATATTTGCCTGCAAATTTCAAGATATCATTTCAGAAAAAAATGGCCAAGTAATACCTCATTGTGTAAATAAACCACATTTTCTTTATTGATTTTTCTGTTGAGGGACACCTACGTTGTTTCCAGTTTCTGGCTATTATGAATAAAATCACAATGAACATAGTTTAGCAAGTGTCCTTGTAATATGACTGATCTTTTGAGTATATGCCTAATAGTAGTACACTGTGTCTTGAAATAGATCATTTTCCATTTTTCTGAAGAACCACCATATTGATTTACACAGTGCTGTGCAAGTTTAACTCCCATTAGCAATGGAGGAGTGTTCTCCTTGCTCTACATCCCCCGCCCCCAGCATGAGCTGTCACTTGTGTGATTGATCTTAGCTATTCAGACAGGGGTAAGATGGAATATCAAGGTAGCTTTGATTTGCATGAAGCTGATGGCTAAGGATGCTGAACATTTCTCTAAGTGTTTCTCAGCCATTCATCTATGAATCATTCTCTGTTTAGATCTGTACTCTGTTTTTAATTGGATTGTCTGGTTTGTTGATGTCTAGTTTCTTGAGTTCTTTGTATATTTTAGATATTAGCCTTCTATCAAATATGGAGTAGCTGAAAATCTTTTTCCATACTGTAGGTTGCTCTGCAGTTTCATGAGACCCCATTTATGACTTGTTGAGCTTAGTGCCTATGCTCTCACTGTTCTGTTAAGGAAATTGTTTCCCGTCCTGATGTATTCAAGGCTATTCCCTACTTTCTCTTCTATCAGATTCAGTATATCTGGTTTTATGTTGAAGCCTTTGGTCAACTTGGAGTTGATTTTTGTGCAAGGTGATGAATATGAATCCATTTGCATTCTTCTACATACAGACAACATGTTTGACCAACATGGTTTTCTGAAGATGCTGTCTTTTTTCCAGTGTGTATTTCTGACTTATTTATGAAAAATTGGTTATACATAGGTGCTCAGATTTGTGTCTGGGTCTTTGATTAGATTTCATTGATCAATATGTTTGTTTTTATGGCAATAAAGTATAATTTATATTACTGTGGCTCTGTAGTACAAATTGAAAGCAGGCATGGTGATGCCTTCAGCAATTCTTTTATTATTCAGTATTGTTTAAGCTATTCTATTTTTTGTTTGTTTGTTTTGTTCTGTTATTCTGTATGAAGTTGATAATTGTTCTTTCAAGGTTTGTAAACAATTTTGGGATTTCTGACGGAGATTGCATTGAATCTGTGCATTGCTTTGGTGAGATGTCCACTATTGCTATCTTAATCCTGCCAATCTACCCAATATATATGAGCATGGGAGATCTTTCCAACTTCTGAAATCTTCTTCAGCTTCTTTCTTCAAAGATTTGAAATTTTATCATTCAAGTCTTTTACTTTCTTTGTTAGAGTTAGCCCAACATATTTGATATAATTTGAGACTATTGTGAAAGGTGTGGTTTCTATGATTTCTTCTTTTTTTTTTTTTTTTTTGGTTTTCCGAGACAGGGTTTCTCTGTGTAGTTTTGCGCCTTTCCTGGAGCTCACTTGGTAGCCCAGGCTGGCCTCGAACTCACAGAGATCCGCCTGGTTCTGCCTCCCGAGTGCTGGGATTGAAGGCATGCGCCACCAACGCCCGGCTTCTATGATTTCTTAGTTAATCAATTTATCATTTGTATATAAGAGGTCTGCTGACTTTTTTTTTTAGTTAATCATGTATCCATTCACTTTGCTGAAAGTATTTATCATCTGTAGTTCTCTGGTAGAATTTTTAGGGTTACTAATGTATACTGTCATATCATCTGCAAATAATGATACTTTGACTTTTTCCTTTCCAATTTTTATCCCCTTAATATCTTTCTGTTGTCTCATTGCTCTTGCTAAAACTTCAAGTGCAATATTGAAAAGATAAGGAGAGAGTAGATGACGTTGTTTTAGTTTCCTGATTTTAGTGAAATTGCTTTGAGTTTCTCTCCATTTAATTTGATGTTGCTATAGGCTTGCTGTAAATTCCCTTTATTGTGTTTACATATGTCCCTTGTATCCCTAAGACTCCTGGATTTTTATCATGAAGGGGTGTTGGATTTTGTCAAAGGCGTTTTCTGCATTTAATGAAATGACCATGTGTTTTCTTAAATTTAATTTCACATTGTTAACAAAGCACCCTAAATATGCTTAAATGCAGTTTTAAATACTGCACTGAAAAGGGCATTGATGTTATATAGAGAGTGTCTGCATTAAAACCATGACTGTTTCTCAATCCCTTATGTTACAATAAGGTTGAATTAAAGCTCCTTACTCAGTTTCTATGTTAAACATTCCAACATTATCTTCACATTAGAGCTGTTTGGAGAGTCTTCTAGATGGCTGGAGTGAGAAAGTTTTCCTACTTTATCAAGGAACTAATCTGTTCACATTTAAAAATTAGGATACTAATATTGAATTTAAATATCATATCTATATGACCTAATATCAAGGTCATGGGAACAGATGCAATTTTCTGTGAAATCAAAAAACAAAAAAAAACAACTTAAGATTAGAAGATGGATAACCAAAGGTCTTATTGTTTAAATAGCATGATATTTTCATATTATGGGTATATCTTATAAATAAATATTCTCATTTGTATTAAGATGTATTAATAATATTTTATGCCTGACAAACTGTATGTAGCTTGCAGAAAGGGATATTATTATTATTAAACTAAAATAAAGCTTTGGGAAAGTTCAAATTGTGTACTTTTTTCTTTCTAGATTCATTCAACATGTTTGGAAGAATAGAAAAAAATAAGAAAAGGAAACATAAAGGCTAAATATAAGGATAAGCAAGCCCTCCAAAAATGGAAGATGGAGCTTAAGGTTTTAGTGGGAGCATCCCATCCTAAACTGCCATTACTATTAACAACAGTTTTTTTTTATTAAACTTACAAATCAATGACTTTTTAACGTGTTAAATACTAGCATCCCACAATGCTAGATGTAACAGCCCATGATTATATTTTTCTCTGCATTAAAAGTTAGAAACCAATAAAATCCCTGAATCTCTCAGACTCATTATTACTTATCTAAATTATCTGGCTTTGAGTCAATGAAAATTTCATAGATAGGGTAGAGTTCTGAGTATGTTAATAATCATAAAATACTGCTGATGTAACTTGCTTGTACATGACACTAAACAAGGAGTTCTTGGTACATTAAATAAAATATGCATTTTTTTGAATTATCTGATGATTAAAAAACACTTTTTCAGCCAGGTAGTGTTGGTGCATGCCTTTTATCCCAGCTCTTGGGAGGCAGAGCAGGCCAGCCTGATCTACAGAGCAAGTTCCAGGACAGGCTGTCTCAAAACCCTTTCAATAGACAGACAGATAGATAGATAGATAGATAGATAGATAGATAGATAGATAGATAGATATTCATGTACCTCCTTCTAACTCCTCTAGTACCCCAACCACATCTCCCTTCCAACTTAATATCCTCTCCTATTATTATCAACCTGTTGAAGTCCAATTAGTCTTAACCATATTCACATAAGTATTTGGACAGACTCATGTAAGCATACATTAAAATGCCAAATCTGAAGTTAGTTCTGATCTAGGCAGTGCAAACATTGCACAGGGCAACTTATAGTGAAACAATTGATACAAGTAAATTGTAGACAGAGTTATAAATGGGAAATGATAATCATAAAACTCACATATTATATAACTAAAATAGATTAAAAAAACTAACTGCAATTACCTTTCTTTTCCAGCACTTAAAGTGTTTATTGAATCCACTAGTAGCAGAAAATCTGATTCTAGGTCAAATCCAGAAATAGATGGTCTGTGACATCTGATTACCCCTTCTTCCCATTTCTGTCTTTGAGGATAGAAGTTGGAGGTGGTTGTGAACTATTCAGGGTCTGTTTGCATTTGGATCACTGTTGAGAGGCTGGTATTCTGATTGGGGCTTAATTTCTGTGTCAGTCAAAAAATATGGACATGTCTGTTTCCTAGCATTGGTCACCCAGTTAAATAACTTACTCAATTAATTTGCATACCTAGAAATGATTATCACTTGGTAAGTGATATGCAGGACCTTGGCAACTCTTGTCTATTTTTCTAGTGCAATGTAATTACCCTAATATCCTTGTCAACATATTTTTGGAGTAGATATATGATGCATGAGATTCCTTATACTCTCTAGTCACTCAGTTTGCAGCGATCTAAAAACCCCAGTGTCACCCTCTTTGCATGTGAGTCTGACTCTGAGGATGCCGTTGTGCTCACAACCTAATTAAGGCCTGGAGCCTTTTTTATACAATTACTCCCTGTGCTCCCTCATTGGCCACCCTTCCCTGACCACAGATATTAGAGAATTCAGAAGGAAGTTCTTTGTCTTTTGAGATTTTGCTAAGACATACCTAAAGATTACATCTTTGTATGACACTGTATAGTGTTTCCAATAAAGTTTTTGACACTACCAGAAGGCAAAGTACAGCCCCTCTTGACTTTGGTTTGCATCCACCATGAACCGTGTTGCTGCTGTTTACTGGTATTTCTGGCTCTTTTTCTCACTGATCCCATTTCCAAGGAGATTCTGATGGGTGATCAGAGGAGGGTACAGGGTCCTGGGGAGAACAGAATAATTTCTCACATACACCCTTCCCAATATCTGGTTTGTACAGCTGCTCTACACTCTGGATCATCCTGAAGTTCTTGCTGATACTAGAAACATATATGTTTGAATTGATAAGTATTTTCACCACTAACTGTTATCTATAGCAGATAAAAGTTTGGCTTAAAGTGAAAGAAATTCCAGTCATTTCTTTTTTTCCTTCTATCCTAGGTTATATATTTACCCCAAAGCAGAGAGCACATAGAAAATATGAATGATGAGATGGTTTAAAAACCAACCAAAACAATAAACCAAATTTTGTGCTCTTACCCAAATAAAACCCCATGGCATTTATTTCTTATTATGTCATACAAGTTAAAATAAGATCATACAATCCTAGGCACACATACAAAGGATATAAAAGTAGACAGTCAAGCAAATATTCTATGTGGATATACATAGACACACTCTTCACATTTATGAAAGGGCTGAAACTATCACATGACTTAACAGATTAATTAATAGAGACATATGAATACATATATATGTGTGTCCACAGACACATATACAAAGAACTATTTATTATTCATCTATGACTATAAAATGTCGATATATGCTACATTATGGTTGAATCTTGATTTTAAGTTAAAATGTTAAAGGCTGTGGCAAAATATTAAATTATATCATGCACAGAACAATTGAGAATAGACAAGGCAAATGTTCAGTTGTCAGGAAGGGGGAGGGGCGGGGACAAGGACTGAGCCTTACAAGGGATGAACGTGTTTTTGAACTAGAGGACAGATGAGTTAACAGCATTATGTAAACAGTTATTACCACTGAGTTAACTGTACACTGTTAAAGTTGCTGAAATAGAAAAAGTGTTTTATTTATTTTATCATAATAAAAACAAACACACATTTCTCTGGCAACTTTTAGGTAACTCCTAAATATCACATATGAAGTTGAGAACACCACCTCTCTCCTAGAATCTTGTTTTCACAATGCTTCATTTACCTTTCCTCTGTCTTGAAACTGTTCTTCTGAACCATGACAGGTTCCTTTCTCCAGTTATGTGCCCATCTTGGGCAGGGAGCTGGACTTTTCTGCTCAGAAATCTAGGAACTAATCAGCAATCCGCTGAGGAAAAATACCTCATGGTAGGATATATTGTTCATCCCAGTAACCTGTGTCTTGCCTCTCTACCCTGTGGAATGAAAAGGGTCCCTTCTTATACTGTAAGGTTGGCCATGCTGCAGAATATAGGACATGGGAGTTCACCATCCATAGGACTTCATGTGACATTGAACACAAACACAAGATATTTGAATGGTATCGGCATGGACCGACACAAAACACATGACTTGTCATGAAGAGCCTCCTGCAGGTGTTTCTCCGGCCTTGGGTAGACGTACAGAACAGCATGGACATAGTGGCAGCTGCACAGGAGTCCAGGTTGTCATGCAAAGAATCCAGAATAAGAAAATGTTTTGTATTTTATTAGGAAAAACATAATCAAGGTAAAATTGCAAAATCGATGTGAGGTAGAACAGATGTAAAATATTAAGAAGAATTTAAAAATAATAATATGCTTGAGGATGCCTCTTACTGGTTAGTCACATTGGTGAAATAACGTTACAAAGGAAGAATTCAACTTTTGGGTTTCTGTGAATGGTTCAAGTCAGAAGAAACAGCATCCTGGGGTGGGAGAATGAGTAGTGGGCTGAAAAACACAGCAGACACCATAACTTAGAATAGGAAATATAATGAGAAGGACATGGGTGTCAGAGAGGGCCTTGCTTGAAATTTGCTTGTGATCCTGACACTCTAAGCCTGGGATGGGTCAAGAATGTGAATAAGTAGTCATTTCTCAGGGCTGCAATAATGAGGGATCAGAAGGCCCCTGTGAGACCGCACTCTGGGGCTTGGTAGGTTCTGAGAAGGACCTGAGGGTTGTTTATTAGTGACATGGAGAGTTGCAGGGATTTTAACACAAGAGACTTAAAAATCATGAGGATGATTGCAGCTGCCTTGAGAATTGAGGGCAATGGTGGAAGGGGGCTATGTTTGTAAATTCCAAAATGAATGCTCAGAAGAGAAATGCCAGGAGTCTGGTGTATGAGAGAGAGACAGAGACAGAGACAGACAGAGAGATGATAAAGAGAAGCAGAGAGACACAGAGAGACACACACAGAGAGAGGCACACCAAGCTGAGGACTTTTTCTGGAACTTCTGGTAAATCCTTAGAAAAAGACTGTGCACATCTTTAAGATGACCTTTTCAGTCTCACCCACCTGCTATCCTTAGGGCTAGGTTTAGACATTTCTTTTGTATTTCTTGCAACGTGGAACTGAGAAGAAGATGAATATTGAAGGCACCTTCTTGTATTATTATCCATAGATGGCCTTATAAAAATCTTGCTCTTCATGCTGCCCCTTCCAGTATTATTCCATGTTTCTTTCAAAAATACTAATTTCAATGTTTATAGGATTTAAAGATTCTGCCTAAATATCATTATCTGCTAACTTTAAAAAAAATGCTCAATTTTAGTGTTTATGCAAGGAAAGAAAGACATTCAAATGGCCATTTAATACTTTTATCTTTTATTAAATAAATTATATTCAGCCGGAACATTTAGAAGGTCACTGAAGTTAAGAGTTGCTGTTCCCCATAGGATTAAACCATTGGAGTTTGGGGCAACATTTATCACCAGGAACAAGAATTTTACTGAAGAGGAATAAACACATTTACAATGTGTCTAAATAATGTCTGAGGCCAATTTTCATTTGCATGCTAGTGACCCCTTCCACTCTTTCTTACAACTTTCCCTTCAACTGCATGATGTTTATTGGTTCATTATTTGTAAAATAGTAAAACCTCAGCTTTAAAAAAAAAAGTGCATTGTGTCTTTAATTTAAAAACTGCCTAAGGGCCCTATGGGGTATATTAAATCTGTCTCTTTGCCGTATATCTTGATGTACATTTTACTTGAAACCAGGTGTTTTGTATATTGAACTTTTTAACACTGCAGGGAGGTAAGTATTCACAGCTGGAGTTTTATGCTTCGCACATTTTCATGTTTGAGAACAAGAAGGAACCCCTAGGAAAATCCCCTCCAGCCTGAAGAGAGGCCAAACAAAGCGCTTCTGTATCTAGTGGCAGGACACGGATATGATGAAGTCACTGATAGCAGCCCTGAATGCAAAATAGATGCCAGCGAAACCAAGAGGAAAAGTTTCCTGGAATCCAGAGGCACAGGTTCTCAGATCAATCACAAGGAGGTTGTCACTGCGGAGAGCCACTAAAAGGCAGCATCAAAGGCTTGGGGAGAGGGGAGACACAAGCTTTTGTCACACTGGCTTTTGTCTTCTCAACCAACTTTGGAAGCCAGCTCCCCTTGACTGAAAGGCTGAGTTAATCTATTTCTAGTGAACATTGTCCCTGTGTGTAGTTAGCCCCCAAATCATTAAAGAAAAATAACTAGGTTGACATGATCAAAAAAAGGAGTGATTTTCCTGTGGGGTACATTTGTATGTACTGATTTTTTTTTTTTTTGCATATGTTCTTGTGTGAAGGAGAGTAAAGAGGTGCCTCACCCTACAAAACAAATGTACACAGCCCACCGCTTCTCAGCCTCAACAGTGACCTGGGTGTTTGCAGATCAAGACACTGCAGGGTTGATTAAAATTCAAAACATTGCATTAATAACCCAGTCTCTTCTGGATCCAGTTTCTTCTCTGAAGTCCTTTTAACAGTCCTACAACATAAAAGTGTTTTTACCACTGTTTGGTTTGCCTTCCCATAGAAATTTGTCATGGTGTTACAGGGGGATTTCTTTCTTTGTGGTGGGTGGGAATAGGTTGAGGGGTTCTTGGCTAGGGGTGAGGGAGGATTAGAGAGAGGCAGGCAAGGCCACAAAGTCTTTATTACTTCTTAGGATGAAATTCTAATGCTGCCCTCCCCCAACAAAATTCATTTTAGCTCAGATGGCCATAGATCTTTGTAGACTCCACAAACACATCTGTCATTGCATATGCAATACCATGCTGCTTATTTAAGATTATCATCCTTGAAGAGCTTATAGGCACAATCTAAACTGTCATCTTTGTCTCTAGACAAGTGAATAGCACTCACTTTGCCCTAAGACCTCAAAGACCACACTCTTGTTTAGAGGTCAGTCTAGGGATGTACAGAGTGTCTGGGTATTAGATTCTTTGAGGTTTCTACAGTGAGTGTGATAAGGTTTCATGCCGGGTGGGGGGGAGATAATCATTTAAAATTGAAAGAATAATCCACCAACATTACCAAGTAAAGAGAGAATATCCCTTAATGTCACCAGTAGGTAAAATGGCAAGACTAACCTGCATAGGACAGGAGGACAGAAAACTGAAAACTTGAAGAGTATCAAAATTAAACCCAAGCCTACAGGGTTTTGTTAATAATTCTCTGAATATACTTTTATACCATAAAATCACTTGGATTGATCACCAGTTCATGTTGGGAGCTGGGAATGTTGTTGCAAAATAAAAGGAACAAAAATTCTTCACTTTCCTATTTTTTTTTTTTTTTAATTAGGGCACAACAGTCCTTCATAGATAGGATAGATGGCCTGGCTGGGATTCTGAGCAAGTAAGTTTAGGGGAAACGCGCAGGACTCAGTAGATGATGCAGATGGACAGTGGCCCAGCTAGAAGGACATGGTCGGCATGGTTATGGCGTAAAAACTTATCAGCTGCGCCAAACACTGACACGAAAGGTGACCGGGAGTCTTTCCTCACCATGTGTCGTTTTCTTTTTATACATATGTGTGCATGCATACATTTAGACCCATACATATATACATATTTAAGAATATATATGATTCTGTGCAGCTATATATGTATCTTTAACTTATATTTGTGGTAAATATTTGAGTCTATTTTTTATTAACATCTCCCTAGAGACCAAATTATTTAGGTCAGAAATGAAAGAACTAATTTTTCATAGTTAGAATAGACCTAGTGATTTAAAGCCATAATTTCCACTAATTCCACATGAACCAAAATTGGAAATTCAAGAATTTATGAGATCCTGAAAAATTCAAGAATGTTTTTCAGTTCTTAACTTTCTTTCCAATTAAGATACACTAATTTAACTGTAGAAATGGAAATATGATGTATATAGACCAAAATAAATGAGCAAAATTATTCCTAAAACGTATTATTAAACATTTCAAATATTACTAAAAATTTCAAACAAACAAATGTAGTGATTACTGAGTGATCAGCCCTGGGTATATGCCAATGATTTCACAGTAAAGATGAACTTCTAATCTTCATAGATCTTTATGTTAACTGAATCCCACTACAAAAATAATCGTGACAGCTTAACTCTCTTTTGTCTTTTGCATTTTTTTCTGTTGTCATGGATATTTGCATTAAAGAACTCAGAAAATATAGTTTTGGTTTATGGTATATTTTTAAACAACTGTAAAAAATGTTTATTGGTTACAGACTGTAGCCAGTGAATATGTAGGAGCCAAAGGAACAAAGTAAAATGAGACCAGATCTACTTTACAAGGATCTCAAAGACCAGTGGGCAACCCTAGGTAGCCCCATCTGTGAGCTCGTGACATCCCTATTATGAAAAGGACATCTAACAAGGAAGCATGCCGCACAGAAATTTCTTACAAAGTATTTGATTTTGCCTTATTATAGAAAAAGGTGATTAGTATCAATAACTGTCTGGAGACAGAAATCACATCACAATGTTCATGATGCGTTACTCAAACCATTTTTAATCATCAGCTGCATAACGGGGCTTTGCTATCAACTATGTTTAGAAATCCACTTTAGATGCTTTTCTAATGGACAAAAGTGTGATCCTCTTGCTTCCAGACCAACTGTCTTTTTAAATACAGGAGAAATAAAACAGATAAGAGATATATAAGTTTCATGCATACAATGCTACAGAAGTAAAGTTTCCATTTATAAGGATATTTAATGAAACTTGCATGAACTGTTATCTAAATAATGGGTGCTTCAAGTAACAGCATTTAGTGGAGGAAGCTTGCTGTCCTCCGCCACTCTGGCCACACGTTAGTTTTTCTTTTCTGTATACATTTTGGAGTAAAAGCTTTTCCAGGGAAATATCTAAACAATAGGAAGAGATATTACATGGAGCCAATTTTCTGATCATTGAGGTGACATTAAAGATACAGATGGGACCTAGGTACTAAAGGGCGCTGGGCCTGAAAGTGGCATACTTAGAAGGTGCCAACCCCTGGAGTGAGCAAGGGCGAGTGTGCTGTGGTAGAGGGTACAGCAGCAGATTATTTTAAGATGCACATTGTTACCTCTAGGTTGATAAAGCTGCTAAATCCAACCCTTCACCAACTAGTAAAGCTCAGGTTAAGTCTTGCACCAGATTATTTTAAGATGCACATTGTTACCTCTAGGTTGATAAAGCCGCTAAATCCAACCCTTCACCAACTAGTAAAGCTCAGGTTAAGTCTTGCACCTGAGATGCAAGCTATACCATCACTGACTGTTCAGTTTGCTCTGACAACATTCCTGACAGTCTCTTCCACTGAGCACTGGACAGAACTGAGATGACAACTTGAGATCTTAGTTCACCGAGGCAGATCTAGGATTGTCACTAGCACTGGATCAGGGCCGCTTACTTTTGTCATCACTGTGACAAGCTGGTAAAAGCAAATCAAGGGAGAAGACCCATTTTTGGCTCATGCTTTCAGAAAGTACAGCACCTCAGAGCAGAGAAAGCACGGCAGAGTTTGTGGAAGAAGAGACTTGAGGCTGGGCTTCCTCTCATCGTTGAATAGGAAGCAGCAACTCAGGTGTCTTAATTAAGTTTTATTCCATTGCTGTGATAAAAACAACATGACCCAAAGAATGAGGGGAGGAAAGGGTTTATCTTGGCTGATCACAGTCCACCATGAGTGGAAATCAGAGCAGGAATTCAAGGCAGAAATTTGGAGGCAGGAACTGAAAAACATGCCATGGAAGAATAATGTCACTGACCTGCTCTTCAAAGCATGTTCATCCTAATTTCTTATGCACTCCAGGACCACCTGTCCTTGCCTGGCACCACCCACAATGGAATAGGTCCTCTCACATTAGTCCATAATCAAATAAAATGCCCCAGAGGCTTACCCACAGGCCAATCTGGTGGGAGAATTTTCTCAGTTGAGGTTCTCCTCTCAAATGACTGTAGCATATGTAAAGATGACATAAAATTATCCAGCCACATCAAGTCATGATCCTTAATTCCTGCCTCAGAGACTTTTGTCATCCAACTGTGACTCACTTTCTAAAGATGACCTCCCCAAAGAGCACCATTATCTGGGGACAAAGTAGGGGGTGTTTCACCCATAAACAATAACAGGCAGTGTCCAAGCAAGAGTGACTTCTAAGATGAATGCCTTGGGGACTCAGCTTTAGACAGCTGAATTGCATCATTCACTCTCAAGTACTTTGTGCTAATGTGGTGATATGTATTCACATGGAGCACACATCATTATGTCAGCACAAACTTGGAGAAAAACAAAACAAAATGTGTTTTCTTTCCTCCCTTCTTGCCCTGTTAACATGCAAGATTCTCCATGCTGGAAATCTAGACTAAAACCTTCATTTTCACTTGTGCGAAGTTATCAAAACTGGAGGTTAATATGGGAAAGTGAGTATGATGATTTGTGTTAAAATTTATATCCATGGATGATAATTGTTTATTGTTTGTTTTACCTGGAGAAAAGTGAAGGTTCCTTTGTTATCTCAATATATCATAAAAATTTGCTATTTGAACATGCTTGGTAAGTTTCAAAAATTAAATAGTTTTAGTTATATATCTATTATATTAAAATAATTTACTTAATACAGAGAAGAAATTTCAACAAGTTTAGAAAATTAAACTATATAAAATTAACCCTTTACTAATAAAAAATGCCTAGGCAGAAGTCAAGGCAGATTTTATTAAGAGTAATCATAATTTTGTTTTGTTCCAAATATTTATATTTCCAGATTAATTTTAGTATACTTTGCAAAATTAAACATTCTAATAAAATGTATTTTGAGTATTTCTCTTGTCTGCCAACCCTGCTTTACTTACAAACAAGTGAGAAAAGAGGTGTTTGAAAAGCTGACTATCATGTTTGGGCATTTGTATTTTGTATTTGTTTCTTAATAGATAAATCATCAGGAAGGCATACACACAACACAATCTGTAACCTATTACCTGACCACTCTGTAAAGAGAGTTAAGTCTTGTCAATCAAGTATTTAATCCAGCATAAAGTGAGCTGTTTTGTCAGCAATCAAAAGAAAATCCTTGGATCCTCACAGAAGAGAACTCCAAACTAAACAAGATAGAGCATGCATCAGAAGCCCTGGATTGTGAGGTCAAAAATGAGGAGAGTCTGTGCAAAAGGCATCTACCATTGCTGAAGAATCCACCTTGTCGAACTCACTACACACAGATCGTACCAATCACCCGAGGCAAGCAGGTAATTTTGCTGAGCTGATATATTTGTTTAACTCTTTCTCTACAGTCTGATTATAATAGATTACCAAACACTAAGCCTATGAAAATTATCTGAAAATGAATGATTGATTTGGAAAGCTTGATGCTTATATAATTTCTAGACATACATACATACATACACACATTATATGTATATATATATGTATATGTATATGTATATATATATATATATATATAATTATTTTTACTTATGTGCCACATTAAATATCTATACAAAAATACACTTTGATGGTCATCCTCACTATTTCAGTAAGTAGGAACTAATGTCTTTGCCATAATTCCTAATCCTTTGCTGTGGTTTTCATCATACGTTGTGAGTCTTGAGTTTCCTCTGCCCACTTCATATCCCCTTTGAAGAGTTTTTAATTCATTGAGAATTTCTGACAATGCCAAGCTCACTGATTTCATTGGAATTTAAGATTTCCATTTTTGAATAAGGCCTGTATCACCTCTGGTGAAATCATTACAAATGAATGCCAATAATATCCAAGAAGACAGAATCTTAATATAAACCAAATGGCATCCCTTGGGGGAGAAAAAAAGAGCTTACCAAGGGCTTAGATGTACATGTGTTCACAATGATGATTACCCAGCATGGGGATCTCAGAACAAGGCTGCTTGTTTACAGTGGATGTAATGAGGTTTCTGTGCTAGAGTTCAACTCTTTTTAGAATGCTGAACAAAGGAAGGGTGCATTGGAAGAGCTCTTCAACTTACACCATAAATTGGACTTGCTGCCAAAATCAGGAGGAATCTAAGGCCTTGACTGGGGTAAGTGGTTCTTAGCAGAGTTCATGACAAAATAATGAAAGCCGGGGATGTTTTACAAAGAACATATGCTATGCCCTGTGCTCCTTTTAGACTCACAGGGGCCCACATTTGTTTTCAGCCCTGTGTATGCAAACATACCTAATGACTAGGAAAGTTGCAACACATTGTACATTGTTTAATAAAGTATTTTCCTCTTAAAACGGAGTTATGGCATCATCAGCTAAGTGTACTTAAAGCAGCAAGATGAAAAAGTGTTACCTATGAAGTGGGATGAAATGTCACAGAAATGATAAACTTCTAGAAATAAGCATAAATATGTTCTCATGTCATCATTTTAAACATCTTTGAGGGAAAATCTGTGGTTGGTATGTGGAATGAATAAAAATTTTCTTAATAAAAATAAATTTATAAAAAAAGAAAATTCAAATACAGAATCAAAACTCTATGGCAGACAGTCTATGACTGTGGAAGGAAATGCATTGTGTGTTGAGGGACAGTTATACAATTAATATATACATGTAAATTATAAATCAGATAATTGAGGGAGGGAAATTTATGCTTATCTTGAAATGACTAATAGTGCTGGAAAATGTGTTGTTACATGTAGTTGGTTTATAAATTGATAATTGTTTCCTTTTTTCCATAGCAAAAAGAGGCAAAGAAGCCCAAATCAATGCCCCACAGAGATGGATTTTTCATTAGATTAAATCATCTAAATTAGAACCTTGTAAGTGCCACGTGTGGTCAACAGTCTCTGGCTCGTCTTCATCCCACATCTGCTGGGGTCAAATCTTCTGTGTTGGTTTTCTGCTAAGTAACAAAACATAGAAAATGCCAGAGGGTAGAAAAGTTGAGACTTGTGTAATGATTTGACTGTGATGTTCAGAATTTTTGCAGATAGTGTTTCTAAAATCTTTCTTACTTGCTGGCTTGGAGAAAGCAAGTAGACATGTTCTAGACTCAACCTGATAAATTTCTATAATGGCATGATAGGAGCTGAAGGAGGCCTTCAGTTAAAAGCCAGCAAAAAAAAAAAAAAAAAAAAAAAAAATGCTGCAGGCTTAGAAAGGTAAGACTGTGAATACATCCACCATCTCATTGCCTGAGAGGACCCTTCTTCTTTGATTAAGCAACAGACAAGACCGTAGTCCTAGGCAGCATTTGACTGAAGAGGGATTAACTACACTGGCCCAACATGCTCTCTCTACAGACACAGGGAACTGATCAAGATCTATTTCTTTTGGTTCCTATGTTTATGGTAATATTTTAATGTCGCGGTTGCAAAGCTGACACATATGGAATGATTTGAAATGGTTCTTTTTGTGTCATTAGAAGTTTTATTTTCTTAGAAGCATTTTTTTGAAACATGGACAACACTATGTATAGGTGCATGCATGGCCCGGCAGATACGTGAAAGCCAGAGGACAGTCAGCTCTCTCCTTCCACCATGCTGTGCTGTATATCACACTCAGGTCACCAGGCTTGGTGCAAATGCATGTAAATACGGAGCCGTCTTTAGGTCCTACTTGGTAATTTTAATGCACTTTGTTGTTGCTGTTTTCATGCAATATCCTTTATCAACTTTTTATTAATATATATCCTCCTGGTGCCCTAATCAAGGAATAATTTCTATATCAGGGAGCTTTTACTTTGAATGTTATTCAAAGAATGCATCAGCTCAGTGTTATATTTAGTGAATTCAATATTATTTAATAGTTGCAAACAGTGTTAAAATCTAAATCTATTCTTTTGGATATAGCAGACAGTTTTGCCTGTAGAATTATTTTCTGCCATTCTGTGATTCAGACTTGGATGCTTCTGTGTGTGTGTTTTTAACCAAGTGTATGAGGGTTTATTTGGACACACTGTACTCCATTTCACTGGTCTGCATAATACATGCCTTCATGCAGACATCACACTGCTTAGGTGTGAAGCATTCCAGAAAGTCATGAGGTCAGAAAATGAGTATGGCAGCTCTTTCTCTTCTTCAAGGTTGGTTTAGCCTTTTGAAGTTTCAGGAAATTCCATATGTATCTTAGAGTGAGACCTTTAATTTCTACAAACCACCCTATCATCATTTTTCACTCGGGTAGGTTAAATATGAAGATTTCTTTGAGTAATATTGACATTAATGATATTATATCTTCAAATACATATATATTCAAATACATATATATATATGTATATATATGTATAATATATATGTATATATGATATGCAACAGCTACCTGTTTTGGTTTATTGGTTTAAAAGAAACATATACCAACATCCTAAAACTAGAATAATGCCTTATATAATTATATTTGTTTAATATAAAATGTTATATTTAAATTGTATTTCATAGTAACAAATATTTAAATACAGGAGACAATGACCAATTGTATTTTGTTTTATTTTATTTTTTCAGCTTCCACTTAAAATAAAGTTGATTTCTGGTCAAAATAATTTGTATGATATCTGGGCTTATTATTAAGAACATGCTTACCAAATTTATAAACATCACTTGTCCACAAGTGACTCATTATGTATAAGGAGCCAAATAGGTACTTAGTACATGAAATTCTAAACCAAGCTTTCAATCAGGAAGCAGTGATACCCAGTGATGTTTCTTTATTGGGGAATGCTACCACATGATCATTTCTCATAGAAGTAGTCTTATGTGATTTTTGTGTGTATGTACCTGTGTGTCTAAAGATTGTGGTAGTTGCAGCTTAACTTTGAAAAGCTGAAAGTCTGGTGTATATCTTAAATCAAGTATTGAATCTAGTAATGCATGCACATGGATGTGTACCACATATGTCTGTAGATATATGATTATGTATCAATATACATAATGCAGTATATTTGCATATGACTCCATATATTATTTGCTCATAAACTTGGGCAAAGTTATTTATTTAGACAAAAGTAAGAATAAGTAAATTGAATTATTCTTAATTTCAAAAATTAGGCTAAATGAAATCCTGTTAACATACAAAATATGTCTATAGTAATATATTTAAGCCTCATTTTAAAAAAATGATATATTCACAACTAAAACTGAAAAACAAAAAATATTTTAAAACTTTATATATATATATATTTGATAGGCATTTATTCATATGGTTGAGTGTCTTTCTTGGTATAGAGATGCAATTGTTTCTGTATGTATGTTTATGCATCCCAAATTCAAAATTCTCTTTTTCATGGAGCACACTTTCAGATTTTCTTTTACAATCTCTGTAACATTCCTTGTCCCAAATATGTTTGTTCAAGTTATATTTTAAGATGATCACCATTATTTTCAGAGACTAGGTTTTAGGAAACTCAGAGAACATTTCGTAGCACATAAAAAACAAAATCAGAATAATGATGTGTGTGTGTGTGTGTGTGTGTGTGTGTGTGTGTGTGTGTGTGTGTGTATACAGCTGCCAACATAACAGAATAATAAGCTTGGTGCCCAGCAGTTTCTCCTGTTTTCATGTACTGCCAGCCACAGTGGAGAGCAAGTCTTGATGGAGCAGCGTGGCTTTCCAGAGCTGGATCACTGCAGCTCTGTTCTCTGCTTCACTGATGGAGCTCAGGACAGCAGATGTTGGCCAAGCTTTGGCATTTGTCTAGAAATATGGAGAATGAAGGTATAACACTGCTGTGTTCTAAACCCAGCTTTGTACTCTGTTGGATATGTCACTAAATCTTGATTTTTAGCATCAATATATTGATTAGATTCTCATTGTTGACAGATGTTCAGAGCATCACAACAATGAAATCCAATTCCTATATAAGGAGACCCAGTATTAATATGGACAACTATTTCAGACAAGATCTAGTTTATATTTTTGATCACACCAGCATGTAAGTTCTGCATTGTTACTTGATACTGAGTTTGAGAGAGATATAAGATTATCCATGTTCATATTAGTTTTCCAAATTAACAAAAAATAAAACAAAAATTAAGGACTTCAGCTAAGGAATAGAAGACATTTCTTTTGTACAGCCATCTTTAAAATATTAAAGGAACAGTACCAGATGGCTATTTAGTGAACACATAGGCAACATAAGTGCTTTATATAAGTAGAATAAACAATGAAAAATCAGGGAGAAAGTGCATAATTATCAGAAGATAGCAGAGAATCCTTTTGTAGTAAGAGAATGGTCTAGGAAAGGTGACTTTAGAAGTCATGACATGTTTACTTTTGCATCTGCCTGGAACCCTGAACAACTGACAGAAATTAGAGAAGATGGTTGTTTTTATGACACAGGTTAGTTTTTTTTTCCAATTATATAAAAAAAGTTATGAGAATAGCAGAAGTAATAATGAAAATAAATAAATATTCCTCCTCCCCCGTGTGTGTGTGTGTGTGTGTGTGTGTGTGTGCACGCATGAGAGAGAGAGAGGGAGAGAGAGAGAGAGAGAGAGAGAGAGAGAGAGAGAGAGAGAGAGAGAGAGAGAGAGAAATAAAGAAGAGGTCATGAATTTGAGAGATGCACATGTACACTAGATGAGCTGGCAGTGGGAAAGGAAAGAATGAAAATTATATAAACTTATAAACTCAAGTTCCATTTGCTTTTGGGATACCATCTTACAAGGACTCCAATTTACAGTAAGGCTCGTTAAGGAAGGGAATGACTCAGTTGCCTTTAGCCTACTGGCTATGGGTGGGTTAGGACCTCTGTTGGTCTTTTCTGTGTCAAACACACAGATTGCAAGCCCAGCGCCACTTTGAGATCTTTGGCAGCAATTAACTCTGCAGCTCACACACAATTGAGCCTGTATGATAATGAGTATAAAAAGACGGGTAACACCTGGGGGTGCACACCAACCTAAGGCAGAGTACCTGTGTGGCCTGGGCAGGTGTCTCCAAGATGGGTAAGGTGACCTGCTGACGTCCCATGCAACCCAAGTCAGATGCTCATTTTTTAGTAAAAGGGGGGACCTGCAGGGCCGTGGTCCCCATTTTGGGTAACTGTTGCCTTGCTTGCTGACCTTGAACTTGATATCCTCCCTATGCTAATTCCCTGCCAGGTTCCACCCTCCTGAATGCCTAAGGAAAGTTCCTTGTCTGTGTATCCTGCATATTGGGCAATTACAGCTTAGATGCAATATTGCAAAACATCAGTAGTGAACTTCTGCCCTCCAGCGTCCTCCCATTGTGCTGTAAGCCTGTATTTAAGACCTCCTCCCTCCTTCAATAAATGGCATTTGGCATTAAAAAAAAAAGAAAAAAGTTATATAAATACCATACTGTTGTTTGACACTCTAAAAATAATTAAAAGTTAATCATGAAAATACATACAATTAACATTTGGCTGTAGACTCTTCCATCTTCTTTGTTCTATTTTATAAACACATAAATGACCTGAACATCACTGTACAGATCAGTAGAGATTCTCTTTTTTGAGCCACCTTCGCTTGGTTCACTGTCTGCAGCTTCTATCTGATTTGCCTCTGTGACCGCTCTCTCTGCTGAACATAGAGGGACTGTGGATACAGGTTTCCTCACCTGCAGTGACCTCTTCATTCCACTCAGGCAGGAAACAGAGTGCATTCTTCATGCCTCACCTCTGCCCACTGTCTCATAAGCACCGTTTCACCTGAGTGCCATTGCTTCTATGTTTTATTGAAGAGTCGCAGTTCTCAGTAGAATTAACTGCTTTGAGAACAGACATGGCTGTCCCGCTAGCATACAAACACTGAGACATATCTGTTAGCACATTTGATTTCCTCAAAGAGTGAACAACTCAACATTTCTAGCTTTCACGATTTGTCTTTTTTGTTATTTTGAGATTTTTCTAATGCCTGTTTCCTAATTTCTCATGATACATGCCTATTCTGATGCATAGTTCCAATATGTCTGAATACTGGAATTCATACTTATTTTCAGATACCACTTTTTTATTTAATGTGAATGTTGTTTGTCAGTCCTCCGCAGATTATTTGCTAAGCTTAAAAATAGACTTTTTTTTTTTTTTAATTGCCGTTCTGTAGAAAAGCACATCTTTGTGGATTCTGTGCCCAGCAACACCATGTATGGATTTGCATGGGCATTTTTTTTTTTCAAGTCAGGATTTTTCTGTGTATCCCTGGCCATCCTGGAACTCACTTTGTAGACCATACTGACCTGGAACTCACAGAGAGCCACCTGCCTCAACCTCCCAAGTGCTGAGACTAAGGGCTTTTGCCATCACTGCCTGTTGCATGTGGCGATCTTGGTGCACTCAGTCCTTTAGCTTTCCTGAGCATCGCACAGGATCAGTTAGAAAGTTTGT
Source organism: Peromyscus leucopus (assembly GCF_004664715.2). Lineage (NCBI taxonomy): Eukaryota > Metazoa > Chordata > Mammalia > Rodentia > Cricetidae > Peromyscus > Peromyscus leucopus. The sequence goes on along the minus strand of NC_051084.1, from coordinate 77,235,467 downwards.
CTGGTCATCACTTCCTTTGCCTACTTGAAATGAAATGCCTTAGATTCTATGCTTACTTATTTGTTGAAACAAATGATGCCCCAGCCATAAGACGTATATGTCTCAGACGTTTATCTCTGCTAACAGACTTCCTGGAAGTAATTTTCCTTTCCTGTGTGAAATATATTTGGTAATCGTCATCCTTTATCCAGCATTCAAAGGTTGCAATTTTTCACCAGGAAGTGGCACATTCGGATGCAGACATCTGTCCATAGCTCTAGGTACATGACAGGCTCCAGGCTCCTCTCAGATGTAGCTTTATGGCCCTTGGGATTTTGATACTGAAAAAGATGCTAAAGGAATGGAGAAAGCATCTCTGTGGAAGGTTCAGGGCCAGTTAAATACAATTGATGATTACGCTTCAAAGTGTGGTTTTCTAAATCTCACCAACCACCTTTTGTGTCAACAGAAAGCTGGAGAATATTCTACAGAAAGGTCCCCTGTCAACATCTCACCATGGTATGTGGCAACTTTGACACATTAATTAGAGTTTTAAAGAAATTACCTGAAACTGCAACTTACAGTGAAAAATCTCCATTAGATGGTTATTTGAATGCTCATTAGCCACAATCCCATGGATAAAATGTTGGAGCCAAGAGTGGTCTCCTATCAATCCTTCCGTCACTTTCTTGGGAACACCAGAAATGTGTTTTTTCCCTTTACAGCTAAGAAGCTTGAATTTATTTTAATTTCCTGTTCAGTGGTACTTGAAGCAGTATCTGCCACATTTGGGCAGCCTTCATGTTATTGCATTCCTCTCTTCCATTGTCAGACTCTCTCTTTGGATGGCTAGAACTTGTTTATTTAACTATTGCATACCATAAGCATGTGAACAGCCTTGTATTAGTAGATGAAGATTTGATTTGAAAATTACTAGTACATGTAAACTAAAGAATCATAATGTTGATGAAGAATAAATAATCATAATATACAGGGCAGTATTTTCACATCTTGATTTCTAATTCTAAATTATATTTGGTCCATGGAGTAATAACAGTTATACCTAGTAAGTAGGGGTCAAATTATCACACTCGAAGATGTATTACTAGCTCTTTAGTCTTCATTGGATTCTAGTTTTCTTCATTAAATTATATTCCAAAGGATGCCTTTGAGGAATCCAAGTTAATAGCTTCCACATTTTTACATCTTACACTTAAAAAATCAATTGTCAAACATTATGTTTCACATAATTATATTTGTGAAATTGTCTAAAATTTGATTCTTTAACCAAAGTATATAATCCTAGATCAAGTAAAAACTTATTTCTCCATATGATTGGTACCTGGCATTAACAGGAGACATTTGTATCTTAGCTAAATTTCCTATAAAATTACATGGGGAGTTGTTTTGTTTTCTTGATTAGAAATCTATAATCAAATGGATTTAAAAAACTTATTAATATTATTTTATTAAACTGGCTTCTGATACAGTAAAGCATTTATTCACAACCACTAAATCAACATATAAGTAAATATTTACTATCTGTGGAAAATATAGGTAAGAGAGATATCTTATTCTGTCTATGTGCTGGCAGAACAAACCTACTCTATGATGAAATCCACAAGGCAGAGCATTTTATTTATCACCTTAATGGGTTTAGGTTAGGTCACACAGCTTGTTCCTTGTACTAAAATCTGAGATTGGAGTATATGAGATAAAAGTCACAGTTCCAAACCTCAAGGCCTTTGCTCCATATTACCAGAACCCTACAGATGGGTGAGGAAACAGCAGTGACCTGTGGACAAAACATCATTAGGCCATGGTGCTGACAAGGCCAAGTTCGTAGATTCAACTATGGACTGCTTAGCTTTATGCTGTTTGATGAATTTCAGCTGCTCCCTAACCCCTACTAGCTACAGTGCCAAATGTCATTAAACATAAGGATGCCAGGATGAGAGAGTGTGGGTTGAGGAGTGATACCCTTTCCCCTCCCCTGGGAGAAAGAACTCAGCATATGTCTCTCTGACAAGGCTCAGTGACTTTATCTACACATGAAGAACATCACCACTTGGAAACAAACCAAATGAGGTCTATTCTACTCATGCATGGCATGCTATTCAGTTAAGTCAGCTGCAGCAGCTCTAGTACCAGGCATTCTCTGCTCACCACAGCAAAATAGCATATGGCTTTAATTAACAGCATGAATCCTAAATACCAGGTAGCTAAAGCAGTTTCCATGAGTAATTCCTCATAAATCATAGACTGGTAATAACATAACTTTGGTGATCCACTATCACAGCAAAACCAATGAACCTGTGTGGGCGATGCATTCCATGAAGACAGACGCTTATGTAAAATGTAGTTACTAATAATAACGTATGAAATCTATGATGCTGGATAATGATATTATGATCAATTTTCTTTGAAACATAAATGTGATTATAAAGTATAATATATGGTATTGGATTGTTTCCTTGTTGGTCAGGCCCTTAGGTAACTAGTTAATTTCAACTTACCTAAACATAAATAACAGATATGCTTGGCTTATACATTAGTACAGCCTCAGAATACTTGTTAGAAATTACCGTGTTTTCTAGTCTTCTAAGATAGTTCTTTTGTTCCTAATAGTTTTTTAAAGTTTATTGTATTTTTAATTATGTATATCTGTGTGTGGTCATGTGTAGGTAGGTTCCTGATGAAGCCAGGGAAAAGGATACCCCTGGATCTGGAGTTATAGGAGCTTCTGAGCCACTTGATGTGGTTGTTCAGAATGTGCTATTAACAACTGAGCCACCTATCTGACCCTCTAATCTTTGTGTGTTAAACCATTTTCACAGATAGATCACATTAAAATGGGGCTTGAGGACTGCAAGGCTTGTGATAAGTGGGGAAGTAGGAGATCAGCCAGGCTGGGGGCGAACATAGACAATGTCTAAACTCTGGGTGTTGAGGTCTGGTGACCTCTGCTATCTCATTTTCACTTGTAGAAGTGGCCCTTGTTTGGTAACTCACATTCAGACTGTGTCTAGAGAGTACTGAAACTCAAAAAACCTGACATGAACAAAGGGTTCTAGTAAAGGAAAGCAAACTCTTTATACTTTAGACCAATAAACACAAGTTGAAAAATAAATAATACTAATCCATTATGTCTACTCATTATAACCACACCTAGTCATATACAGTCAAACTGACTATGTACGTCTTCCTTTTTGTAACAGATTCCTGTTAGATAAGCCTAACGGGCTGGGTACTCACTAAATATCCCGGGCTGGACTTAAACACATGGAAATCCTCTAGCTTCAGTCTCTAGAGGTATATATCACCACATCTTAAGATGAGTCTAGATCAATTAAAAAACAAGCTCTATTTATTTATAAATGCATATACTTATATATTCTCTCTCCCTGTCTCTCTCTCTCTCTTTCTCTCTCTCTCTCTCTCTCTCTCTCTCTCTCTCTCTCTCTCTCTCTCTCTCTCTCACACACACACACACACACACACACATACACACACACACACACAAACACACACAAACACAAAACAACAACAACAACAACAATAATTAAAGAAAAAGAAGCCACGGGATTGAAAGAGCTCAAGGGCATATATGGGAGAGTTTTTAAGGAGGAAATGAGAAGTGGAAATTTTGTAATTATAAGCAATTATAATCTCAAAAAATAATTATTTTAAAAACACCAACTCATTGATCACATGACACATTTGAGTTGCCTTTGTATGAAGTGAGTGAAATAGAGTATTATTGGGAAAAATAAATAAATCCAAGTTGTCTCTCATTCAGTCAATGATTATCTACTGTCTACTACATGTGGTCTGTGTCCCTAAAGTCCCATCTTACTTGAACCTAAAGGCAATGTGGCCTTTTTTTATTTATCACTGAGAAAGCCACAGCTGCAAAAGCAGTGCCCCATGAATGATGAAAAAAAAACCAACTTTACGGCCTCTAAAATAAGCAAAGTGGTATGCTATGGAGTTATACTGTTTGAGATATACTCATTTGCTGTCATCTCCTTGGAAATAATAACAGTCTAAGCCACCAGATTGTCACATGACCTCTGCATGCCAATAGGTCTCTTCAGATTGAATTTCACTCCTTCACTGATTCATTCCACCCACACTTGTTCTTCTTAAATGACTGTGGTGATCATTTCAAACTGTACATTTGACTAGAGTAAAATAATTTCTAAAACTGCTTGCTGTTCTTTTGCTAAAATTTTTAAAAGAGTTTCAGAGACCAGACTGCCTCATATATTATTCATCTGTCTAGAAATTTTAGACCCAAGATTTCATAATATGATTTATATATATGTTTGTGTGTGTGTGTGAGTGTGTGTGTGTGTGTGTGTGTGTGTGTGTGTGTGTGTGTGTGTGACAGCTCTTTAAGAAGTTGTGCAGGAACATCAATCTGGATGCTAGTGAACCATTCAGGCTTTCTTCACTTCCTTCCCCATCCTCCAATTCCAATTTCCAAGTTCTATCCACAGTTCAATAGCTCAAAGCAGAGTATTAGTGGCCTGTCTTCCTTCTCTTAGTCCATTCCCCAGGATTCCAAAGACCCTTGTGGCAGACACAGTTTTCCTTCTTCCTATAGACATTCTCAGCCACTCACCAATCCTACACTTATAACCCATGCCTATTACATTATGTCAGTTCCCAAGACTTAGCAACATGTCCTACCCAGTGACCAAACTTGGAAGGGACTCAAAACTACTCCCTACCAGCCAACAAACAACCACCCCACTCTCCTAAGTTCCATAAGGGGTAACAGAAACCAAGGAATGGAAAACACACCCAACAAAGATAAAACTAGATAACAATACCTACAATTATAATCACCCCAAAATCCAGACATAGATACCAACATAAAAGCACAATAACAGCCAGGAAAACATGTCTCTACTAGAGTCCAGCAACCTTATTACAGTAGGCACTGAAAACTGCCATATAGTTGAAGCACAAGGCAAGAACTACAAAATAGCTATTACAAATAGGTTCAAAGGCAAATAGGTTCAATAAATCCACAATGAAGTCTATGAACACAAACAGAGAAATGCAATGGAAAAAATCAAGATATGAAAGGAAATATAGGATCTACACAGAAAACCAAAACTGAGGAGACATTGGAAATGAAAAATTTAGAAATTCAAACACAAACCTCAAAGGTAAACCTCACCAGCAGAATATAACAGATGGAAAAGAGAATCTTGGGGATTGAAGACAAAATAGAAGAAATGGAAATATTATGAAGAAAATAAAATTTTGAGTCTAAAATATCCAGGCAAAAAAAAATCCAGGAAATCTGGGCCACTATGTAAAAAACAACTATATGAATAAGATAAATATAGAAAGATGAAGAAACCCATATCAAAGGCAATGAAAATATTTTTCAATGAAACCATAGAAGAAAATTTCTCTAACCTAAAGAAGGAGGTGCCTATCAAGGCATAAGAAACAGACAGAACAGCACATAGATTCTACCAGAAAAGAAATTAACAATGACACATAAAAATCAAAACACTAAGCATACAAAAAATAATATTAAAAGTTGCAATGGAAAAAGACCAATTCATATATATATATATATGGAACTAATAGAATAACACCTGACTCCTAACTTCTAAATTCCAGAAGGGCGTAAGCAGATATTGTAAAAACTCTCAGAGACCACAGATGTCAGCCCAGACTACTATTTCTAGCAAATATTTCAATCAAAATAGACGGAGAAAGATATTCCATGACAAAACCAAATTTAAGAAGTATTTATCAACTGTTAGTCTGCAGAAATAGATATCACTGCAAATGTAGCTTTTTTTTTTTCTTTACAGTCAGCGGGATCATGGATCATGGACTTCCACATGGTCTCTGATGACAGCATGGACCACTGACATCAACATGGTCTCTGTCATCAGCAAGTGACACAGACCTCAGCATGGTCTCCAGTGGTAGAACAGAAAATGGACATCAACACAGCCCACTTCTACAACAAAAGCCATGGACACCATCAGGGTCCTCAGCAGCACCACAGGCCCAGGATGTCAACATGGCCTCTGAGTCCACACAACTATGATCCTCAATTACACTTGGGCTCATGGACATCAACATGGCTTCAGTTGGCAGAATAGACCATGGGCATCTGTATGGCCTTCAGCTGTAATACAGGCCATAGACATCAACAGGGACCTCAGCCACAGTATGACCATGGACCAAGACATGGCCCTTGGTGGCAGCACTGCCCATGGACATCAGCCCACAGTTGACAAAGAGGGACACATAAGGTTTCTGTGACAACACTTTCCCCCACTCAGCTCCCTCCAAAAATTAACAGTCTACACCAAAGCCATTAAAGAGAATTCTTAAAAAATTGTGATAAGGATGCTGAAGTATAGCTCTCTGTAATTGATGGCTTACGGCAGGGGTGCAGGTGGGAAAAGGATTCAGTTTTCTTTAAGGGGGGGCGCCTGAAGTTTGACCTTGCTACAGTGAATATATAAGCAACACAGGTAGGACTTGTTTTTTGTTTTGTTTTGTTTTTCTTTCTTCTTCATTTTTTTGTGGGTTGGTCAAGTTTTGGAAGTGTATGTGATTGGGGTACATAATGTGAGGTTCCCAAATTATCAGTAAAAATGTTATATTGAAAAAAAAGGATCTACCCACACATCTAGCTCTATAAATAGAAGCTAGAGAAAAAATTCATCTAGAAGAAGATAGCCAAAGCCAGGAAATCACAAAAAATTAAAAATCCATATGGGCAAATAAAAAAAGTGAATAAACCCACACCACCACAAAAAAATAACAAGAATCAACAAACACTGTTCAAGTCCCCAACAAAGACACATACTAACAGATTGGATTTGCGAAAATGATCCATCCTTCTGCTGCAATGAAGAAACACATCCTAACATCAAGGATATCTTCTCCAAAAAAACAAGGATGGAAAAACATATTCCAAGCAGTGGACCCAAGAAGCTAGCATGCATATCCATTTTAATATCTGTCAAAATAGATTTCACAAACAAACTAATCAAAGGAGATAGGGGAGGATACCACATAATCATCAAAGGAAAAATCCACCAAGGGAACTTTGCAATTCCTAACATTTAAATAACAAACAAAAGGCCATCCAATTTCTTAAAAAGAATACTACAGCTACCATCACATTTTGACCCTCACACAATGATAGTGGGAGACTTCAACACCCCAACTCTCCAAGAGAAAAAAAAATCAGAAATGTTGGAGTTAACTGACACTATAAACCAACTGGAATTAACAGGTCTTTACAGAACACTTCACCAATACAGAAAAGGATTTACTTTCTTCTCAGCACCCATGAACTTTCTCCAAAATTGACCATATACTTGGACACAAGACAAGTCTATTGGATACAAGGAAATTGAAATAACATCCTGCATCCTATCTGACCACCATGAATTAAATCTGAATATCATCAACAGAAACAATAGGAAGCTTACAGACCCATGGAAACTAAACAACTCACTACTGAATGAAAACTGTGTCAAGTCATAAGTTAAGAAGTTTAAACATTTCAGGAAACAAAACTGTCATTCCCAAAACTTAGAGAACACAATAAAAGTTCAGAGGCAAGTTCAAAGAACTAAGTGCTCACATTTAAAAAAATAAATCTGGAGGGATCTCGTTTTAGTTTTAGTATCTTAACAGCGAAACTAGAACTTTTATAACAGAAAGAATAAATAAAGCCCCCAAAAAATATATGGCAAGATATAATTAAATTCAGGCCTTAAAGTAATAAAATAGGAATAAAAAATACAAAGAATCATTGAAACAAAGAGTTGGTACTTTGAGAAAATAAGTAAGACTGACAAACTCTTAGCTAAATTAACTAAACAGCAGAGAGAGAAGATCTAAATCAATAAAATTAAATAAGAAAGGGGAGACATAACAACAGACACCCAGGAAATCTGGAGAACCATAGGACATACTTTATAAACCTATACTCCACCAAAGTGGAAAATCTAAAAGAAATGGATAATTTTCTTGATATATATATATATATAACACCTACCAAAGTAAAACCAAGGTCAGATAAACATTTTAAACACAGCAGTAACATTTAGTAAAACTGAAGCAGTAATAAAAATCTACAAACAAACAAATGAAAAATAGCCCAGGGCCAGGTTTTAGTGCAATTAGTGAAGAATTCTACCAGCATTTTAAGGAAGAGTTAACATCAATACATCCCAAATTATCCCACAAATTAGAAACAGAATGAATATTGCCCAGTTCTTTTTATGAAGACATAGTTACCCTGGTATGTAAACCACATAAAGACCCAATGAATGAAGAGAGATACAAACAAAATTTTCTGATGAACATAGATGCAACATTTCACAATAAAATTCTTGCAAACCTAATACAAGGATGAGAGGTATTAATGGGAAGTGGTAGGGATGGGGTCTGTGAGGGAGGGAATATGGGGAGGGACAGATCTAACTAAGGGCCATTTGAGAGGATGTATGAAAAACTAACACAGTAGAAGCTTCTTAGAATACATAAAAAGATGATCAAAACTGAATGGCCAATAACAGGGGGGATGAAACCCCAACTGGAAATCTCTTGTCGCCAAATGAAGCTTTTAGGTCAAGGAATAGGTTACAACTAATCAAATTCTTGGCCAAAGGGGTCACATGGACACCCCAAGTAACGCAGCCAAGCAAGGCTGTTGGTTGCTCTCCAGAAGCTGATGATTAGGCTCTGTTACTGAAGACAGAACCAACACCACTTATTGAAATAGAGACACTGAGCTGGCTTTTACCTAGTGCCTTCACCCCTGCAGACTAGTGTTCATGCTACTGGAAGGTATTCTATAAGCTACCAAAGGAGAAGCATAAACACCAACACAGCTACCAACTCTTTGATCCAGAATGATGATCTTCCTGCAAGATGTGCTAGTGCAGTAGTCACACAAAGCTTCTGGGAGTCATCAACCAATATCTGAATTGAGTTAAAGCCCACTCCTTGAGATAGAACCCATCCCTGACATTTCTTGGGTGACCAAAAACTGACACTAGATAGGACAGAAACGTAGGTAAAAAATAAAACTTACTTAAAGAAACAACCTAAGAATTGTGACAGCATATTTTTACAAACATACCTCAAGAAAAAAGAGACGTGTGTATGTTTGTGTGTGTGTGTGTGTGGGTGTGTGCATTCAAGCATTTTAAGTTGGTAAAATTAAAGAATATTGTCATTTTTTGTTGTTGTTGTTGGTTTTGAGACAGGGTTTCTCTGTGTAGTTTTGATGCCCATCCTGGATCTTACTCTGTAGACTAGGCTGGCCTCAAACTCAGAGATCTGCCTGGCTCTGCTTCCTGAGTGCTGGGATTAAAGGCGTGTGCCACCACCGCCTGGCTCAGTGATTAAAGGCTAGGCTCACAACCAAAAATATAAGAATATTGCCATTATAAACAAACCTAAGGTTTGATATAAATTTTTTTTTGTGGAAAACAAAATACTGGAAAAAGTCTAACAAGTATGTTTTACTATTTCCAAACATTTAATGTTACATACTAGATGTGTGTATACATGGAAAATAAAAATAAATGTTAGTTTCATAACTCCTGTTGTTTAATTTAATTTGAGAGCAAGCTGGATTGGCAGTGATTTGATTCTAGGTTTCTATTTTCTCCATTGCTTTAATAATGCATGCATTTGATTAACAAGTTTTTTTTACAATAGAGCTAAATTAAAAAAAAAATTCTTATATTGTCATTAACAATGCTGAAAATCTAGTACACATCAGGAACAATTAAAAAATGTAAGCCTAAAATAACTTTCATACCCTTCACTTGTACTATACATCCACAAGTTAATTCTAACAAGAATAATGCAGCAGACTTGTTTTTTTTTTTTTTTCACACCTCTTAGTCCTAACCCAGTGAATGGCAGCATCAGGAGTCCAAATGAATGGATCACCATAACTTATACAAGAAGAAAGGGATAGTGTTAGGACAGAGATGTGGAAGACTGGGAGACAAGGCAGATCGTATATTGGCTTTCTTTCTTTCCTTCCTTTTCCTTCTTTCTTTCCTTCCTTTTCTTTCTTTCTTTCTTTCTTTCTCTCTCTCTCTCTCTCTCTCTCTCTCTCTCTCTTTCTTTCTTTCTTTCTTTCTTTCTTTCTTTCTTTCTTTCTTTCTTTCTTTCTCCCTCCCTCCCTCCCTCCCTCCCTCTCTCTCTCTCTCTTTCTTTCTCTTCCTTCCTTTCTTCTTTCCTTCCCTTCCCTTTTCTTCTTTCTCTTTTGCTTTTTTTTTTTTTTTTTTTTTTTTTTTTTTGATACAGGGTTTCTCTGTGTATCTTTGGAGCCTGTCCTGGAACTTCTCCTGTAGTCCAGGCTGGCCTCAAACTCAGAGATCCGCCTGTCTCTGCCTCTTGACTGCTGGGATTTAAGGCATGTGCCACCACCACCTGGATGTTGTTATTTCTTTACATTTTCCCAGTCCATATTCCTGTAACGTTGGAATTCATCTTAAAGGGAAAAATGTTAGGAGAAAAAAAAAAAGATTATTTTTGCAAAGACAGATGTCGATTTCTTGATTCTTGGTGATTACAAATGACTTAAGGAGTTTTCACTGGTGATTTTAATCCTAGCAACTTTGATTTTAAAAATCTGACTTCTGAGTCTAATCTCAATGTAAAATGTAATTTAGAGAATGTATGCTTGGTATAATGAGCAGCAAGCAATGACTTCCAGTCTGGGACTTGGTTCTGAGAGCTTCAGTTGCTTGTCTTGTCTTGTGTGATGTCCTTCTCACTTTACCAACCTGCTTAATGCTACCTCAAGGATTAGCAGTATTTTTTTATGTATTTATGTGTGCAACTTCTGGAATATTATTTAAAACTTACTAAAGTATAGAACTGAGAGCTGGTGCAATGGGAATCCAAACTTTTCTGTGATCCTGTCCCCTTAGCACTTCAGATCTCATGTTTGGGCTTATCACATGGTTCTTATTTAATGACCTGTGATTTCTACAGCACCATCACCCATACAGTGCTTTGATTGCTCCCTTGTATGTAATATTTTTAGCATTTTCTCTTGCAATGGCTTTGGAGTTCATTTTCTGGGACACAGTATAGAGTGAAAAAATAATTGTCTTGAAGTCTTGAATGTAATTAGTCTGTTGAAATTGCGATTAGGAAATGATTATTCATGAAATATACATTAAAATATATCATACATATATATTTCTTTTTTGTAATTATATTACAAGTCTTAGTATTGATCAAAAGAACCACTCAGCAATATACTCACACATTGTTCTAAATGTTGATGTAGACTCCTATCATCCTAGAAGCTACCTGAGACATTTTAAAGATGGATTTTTCCAATTACACAAAACATCAGAAGTCTTTTTGTGGAAGGTTGTAATGCCCTTGCCACCCGTGGAGATTAATCCTGATTGGTAATTGGAGAGAAATTCTATATAGTTGCATTAATAGCTCACATTACACCTGTCATGAGTGTAGCCGTTAGTATTACAGTTAGGAAATTCATCTGACTCTAACCTGATGCCATTTATCTCAAGTAATGTATAGTTATGAAGATCGATGGGTGTCCTTTGCTCAAATAATTTAAGATCATTTGAAGTGCTTCTCAATTCATTAGTATTTTAAGTTCCTAAAATACTGTTGTTGGAAAGAAATTAAAAAGTCTGAACTATGGCCATGTAGCCACCAAATCTTCTGAGCCGCATCTGTTTGAATTTTACAATAGAGGAAAATATTCACAAAGCTCATAAGATGAAGTTAATCTCTATGTTAATTTCAAAGGGAATAATTTGCACACAGTTTACAAAGTAGGTGTTCTTTCCTCCTTATAGATGGTGGCCCAGATAGAGTTTAAATATTTCTAAGAAGCACAATTAACCAACAGACAAAATCCCAGCATGGACTTGGGGGTGGGGCTCATGAAGTCCCACAGTGTCCATTTGAGAAGCTAATGGCAATGTTGTCTCCTAGAAGCTTCCCATGCTCTCTTCCATGGACCCACACATATGCACATACAGAAAACACTAAGGAAATGTAGATGCTAATGTAGACCTACTTTTTTCAGAGATCAAAAGTAGCTACTTTCATGGCATAGAAACATCTTCATATGTTTGGCCTCCCTTTAATGCATTCTTCTATCAGACTTTGAGGATCCCCACTGGATTGTTTGTGGAATCTCGGTTTGTTCTTTTGTGACATGTGGAAAGTCCTTCTGCTAAGACCTATAATAGCTATCCAGTAGTGTTAAACATATCTTCAGTGGCCAAAATAAATCCTATTTGTTTGTCACATATCAGAGTGCCTTAGTGTATCCATTCTTAGATCAGTGTATACATTCCTTTTTTTCCTAGCAACTATTCTTTTCCACGTTCTTTTGTAATTATGTTTACTCTTAGAATTTCTGGGGGTAGGATGCATTTTGTTAATTTCCATATGCTTAGCAGAGACTGCTGACTCATTTAGGAGTAGGTCACCAAGTCATCATTTAGTTGACTTAATTCAAATTCTGTAGCTAATCAGGAAAGTGGAATGTTTCCATCTTGAAGTTAAATGGAAAGTGAACAAAACAACAGTAAAAATATGCTTAGAAATATAACCAGCACTAGGCTTTATCTATTCTTTATCTGCATAGTGACCTATATTTAGTTCTATGCTGCTTTGATGGGGATGTTTCAATTTGTTCTACTCACCCTACTTCAGTCTGCTGATCTGTGTAGGGTTATTTCTGTGGTAATTGGGACTTTCAGAAACTGTAATAATTTAAGTTTCAGTCATTTACAGGCTGCTCAGACTCCTGATTCACAATAGGAGCAGCCCCTGACAATGGAGCAGGATGACAGAATTGAATTGGTTCTTTCAATTCTGATTTGACTTGATTGCCCAGGGTAGAGAAAGAAAGGTAATTATAGGACCCAGAAAAGTATATCATGACAATGACACTTAATAACTTGCTCCTAGATATGATTTTCTTTCTGTGATATCTACATGAAGCTCAGAGATTAAAAACCCTCAAGAGTAAAATTATCTTGCAAATATATTTTCTCCCTTTGTTCATTAAAGCACTTGAGGCATTTATTACATAATTCTTTGCAGTTGTATCTGAATCCTAATTTTTTTCATGCTATAATGTACAATCTACATGGAAAGATAACACAGGTATGCTTCATTTGCACTTATCCTTTCGATGGAGTAAGGAAACTTAATAAGTATAAATGCAAGCACCTTGGCCTACTCCTACCTGTTTTATATTATCCATGAAAATAAAATAACCAATTGCCAAAACTTCAAAAATATTTTCCTAATCCCATGAAAATGGTTTAAACAGTTGTAATAGCTATCCAGCTTTGTTAAACATGTCTTCAGACTTTACTTCCATATGTTGTTGTCCTTGGGTTTACAATAGCTCCATTCAGGACTCCAAAGGAAGGTTTAACATTTCTGATGCTTCTTGTGTTAAGTTTGTGTAAATATGACTTATTTTGTGTGCAAAATAATCTAATTATTTTATTTTATTATTTATTTTTCTGTGTTGGGAAGTTTAACTTAGGGCCCCACACTTAACAGGCAAGCTCTCTACCATATTAGTCTTCTTTTCAGCCCTATTTAATACTTTCAACAATGTGTTAGTTCAAGATAAATCTACTTAGTGATGCCAAGAGGGAAATTCAGGACTAACAGTTGAAAAAAAAAGTTTACCAAAATAATTAAATAATTTTTTTTTGGAAAAAGAAACACAATGATTATAAATTTCTAGAAAACATCTGCTCTAATAAGAGATTGTATTTAAAATTAATATTGACATATTCTATTCAATTCTTATAGCATGTGAACTTTGGGTCAATTTCATTACATTTCTATGTACACCAAAATATTCTCTAACTTTAGCTATTAATTTTGGATAACATGATCAGTCCTGATGATTCTCTATAGGATGGTTATTATATTTATATTAATATTTTCTCATGATTCAAGGAGATAGTCCCTAGGACCAGTCCCTTGGATGATACTAAATCCTATCATATTAGACTTATCTTCTTCGTCACTCAAGTCACAAAAATCAACATTAAAGTATAAATGCATGACTAACATTTTCACTGACTTTTTTTTTTTGCATAGCTTGTCAGTGACCAAATACACAATGTTGTGTTTTACAATGCATGAATGCACAAAGGTTAAAGGCAAAAATACAAAGAGGACCTCAGAGATGTGTATGGAAACACTGAGTCAAATACTGATAACTTCATTTGGCTCTTGCTGTACCTGTCACACCTCTGTGCTGTGGCTGCTGTTGTTGACCACTTATATTTAATAAGATTGTTGATTCAAAGCCCCATTTCCCTTTTTTGGCAGCTGCTTTTTTGTTCGTCCAGCATCTCACACCCTTTATCCTGACATTCCTGCTTTTAAACATTAGCTTTTGAAATGAATACATACACAACTTCTCTAGTAGCTTATTTTTATTTGCCTTAAAGTTCCAGTTTCCATTTCAAATGCTCTGATAAAATGCACAGCAGGTCACACAGTTTTGCTCATAGAATCAGCCATGTATAACACCCCTTCCCACACCCTCTTTGTAGCCCTGCCATACCCTATAGAAACAAAATGTCCCAAATGAAACAATTGTCTTAAAGAACAGTTACTTTTAAAACATAATAAAATAAAATAAAATCTGTACCATGACTTATTTATTTATTTCTTTGTGTCAGCTGCTTGGAGAGTTCCATGGGATCTCTTGAATTCTCCCAGTTCATTACTACCCATGGAAATTTTCAATTTTTCTTTCCTTTTTTTTTCTACTCTGAAAATTATTTTTTTAATTACATACACGTTTTGGTGATATTTTTGTTTTTCTTTTATCTTTTTATCTTTTTTTTTTTCTTTTTTGAGATAGGGTTTTTCTGTGTAGCTTTGCACCTTTCCTGGATCTCACTCTGTGGACCAGGCTGGCCTCGAACTCACAAAGATCTGCCTGCCTCTGCCTCCTGAGTGCTGGGATTAAAGGTGTGAGCCACCACTGCCCGGCTTTCTTTTATCTTTTTAAATACTCCTCTCCATTGATCTCTTAACTTGTATGCTGCTGACAGAAGTCTGTTATCTTCTTGTCCTTAGTACTTCTAGGTAATGTATTTTTTTCTTTTTTAATCTGGTTACTTGAATATTTTTCTGAATTATTATGATTCACTTAAGATTTCTGTCTCATCTTGCTTTATTGTGGTAGTTATTTAGCAGGGTAGTCTCTGACATTCATTGGTTTCTGTTACTGAGTGGTGAATTTTTTCCCATCATTGGTGTCGATTTCAGCCAACACCGCCAGAAGTGTGGCAATACATCGAGGTCGTGCGTGCGTGCGTGCGTGCGTGCGTGCGTGCGTGTGTGTGTGTGTGTGTGTGTGTGTGTGTGTTAGTCAGTGTTAGCAACCATGGCAAACTCCCAAGATTATGGTGGTATTCTATTTGTACTGAAATGTGATTTTAATTGTATGTTAATAAATAAAGTTGCCCAGGGGTCAGAGCTATTAGAGCCATAGCAAGAGTGTAGTGGTGGTAGCGCATGCCTTTAATCCCAGCACTTGGTAGAAGAACTAGGTAGATCTCTGTGTGTTCAGGGATACAGCCAGCATTGGAAACATACGCCTTTAAGACCTGGAGGGCTGTACTTATAGGCAGTGATGAGGCAGTCATGTGTTTGGGTTTACAACCAATGAGAAGGCAGAACAGAAAGACTAAAGACAGACACACAGAAAGTAGCTCTCTTTTGGGGAGGTAGGAGCACCGCAGGAGGCAAGATTTTAGCTCTGAGCTCTGACCTCTTGGCTTTCTCTTTTACATTGGTTCTATGTTTCTTATTTTAATAAGATGGTTGATTACATCTACACAAGATAATCAGTGTACCAACAGAAGTGTTTTACAATGTTGAGAGTTCTATGCCATGGCTGGTGGGATTTCTTTGCTTTTTGGGCTTCATTGAGGTTGTCATGGTGGGACTTAAGAGTAGAGCAAAGCTGTTCAAAATGTGAAGCTGTGGCTGGGGAAACACATACATACAGATGGAGGTGGGGGAGGGCTGGGGAATATTATTTTAAGGTGTGTTACTTTTGTTTATGTTACATTTGTTTAACACAATGAAGCTGTGTTACTTTGCCTGCTTGAAACACCTGATGGTTTAATAAAGAACTAAATGGCCAATAGCAAGGCAGGAGAAAGGATACGTGAGGCTGGCAGGCAGAGAGGATATACAGAAGGAGAAAGCAGGGAGGAGAGATCTAGGAACGAGAGAGGAGGAGGAGGGCTTCGGGGGCCTCTACACAGCCAGTTACTGAAGACGGGCAGTATTTACAGAAACAAGAGAATGGGAAAACCCCAGGAGCAAAAGGTAGATGGGAAAATTTAAGTTAAGGAAAGCTGGCTAGTAATAAGCGAAGCTAAGGCTGGGCATCTATAATTAAGAATACAACTATGTGCACATGTGTATTTATTTGGGAGCTGGGTGGTATGCCTCTCAAAAGAGGAAAAATGAATGGAGAGAGAGAGAGAGAGAGAGAGAGAGAGAGAGAGAGAGAGAGAGAGAGAGAGAGAGAATGCATTTGGAGGCAAGTTGGGAGGGGGGACAAGAAGAAGAGAAGGAAGTGGATGAGGAAGAGGAAGAAGAGATAGCAGTATAAGGATAAAGATGAAGAGCAAGAAGAAGAAGTTAGACATTGTCAGCATGCTCTTATCTCCTCTAAAAACACTGCCTCTATGACCTTGAGACTTATCATTCAGCCCCATGCCTTAAAAGTTTCAGAACTTTCAATAGTGACTTCCCAGGGACCAAATCCTCAACAAATAGACCTTTTGGTGATTTTGACCTTTAGTTGACTCAAATCTATCTTTGCTTTGCTCCTGGAGATAGTCTCTGTATCCATGCCTGCTGTACTCCAAAGTTACTTTCCCCAGCACTTCTCAATACAGTGATTGAAGGTGAGTTCTGACAGTTCTTTCTGAGGTTCTGAAGATGCTTCCATTTGAGGCTTATACCTTAGGACTGAATCCAAAGATGTGTCCTACCCAAGTGATCTTGCTAATATAATATAATAAACACAATATACTAGATCAGCATAATAGATGAACCTAAAAATTAGGGGGTGCTGATTCTTATACTCTAAATCTCAGAATCAAACTCAAAGTTCCTAAAACACCATGTGTTATTCTTATTCATAATCTCTCTCTCTCTCTCTCTCTCTCTCTCTCTCTCTCTCTCTCTCTCTCCTTCCCTCCTTCCCTCTCTCTCTCATACACACACACACTTCTCTTTAATTCTATCAGTTGAAATTGATAATCAACATTCAACAAACAGTAGAATTACCTATCCTTCACCATCTATAATATATATATATATATATATATATGTATATATAAATTACACACACATATAAAATTTATATACATAAATTTCAGTTTCCTATCTATTATAATGTCATCTTTGGGAATAATCATTGTTTTTGTCAGAATATTTTTACTTTCACAGAACAAGTAGGAAGTCTGACTATATGACCATGATTGAACAACATGTCATCTCTACATGACACTTGTTACCTAACTAAGTCATAGTCTGTCTTATTGCTTGCTTCTACGTAGCTTTCATAGTTTCCGTTCTTAGTGTTATCTTCTGTATTTGTCTCCACAAATTTATTTATCACTTTTTTCCTTATTTTTCATCTTATATTTTTTTTTATGATGTTGCATTGCTATCCATGATCTAGCTCAAAAACATAAAATTTTACTTTGTATATTTATTTTAATAGATTGATAATAAATGTTTTAAATATAAGTATGAATCATTTGTATTTTGAAAAAGATTTCAATATAGATGGACATTATTAGCAAAATATTGTAAACATATTCTAGTGCACAGGAAAAAAGAAAAGTTTAAAAGTGTGAGAACTCTTACTGGTGGAGTAAGTCACAAATTAGATATTATCTTCACACTTTTGTTAACAATAGTCAGGTTTCTATCTTTTTTTTAATTGTGTTCTTGACACTTGTGAAAGCCAATACTAATGCAATGATGTGGACAGCATAGAGTAGCACTGGGGATTATGGGGAGCATCTAGGGGTCAAGTACCTTTTGTTCTTGTTCTTCAAATTTTACTAGCAGCATTACTTAGGTCAATCAAGTAATCCTTCTGCACTATTTTCTTTTTCTGTGAAATGAAAGATTTAGTCCCGTATCTTTAAGATACAAAAAATCTATATCTATCATTTTAAACTAGTGTTAGGACAGAGAATGCCTTTCGGGAATGGAAAGTTATCATATCAGTGATACCTGTCTCAGCAAGAGGTTATCAGAAATATTGAAGATAAGGATTAGCTTGGAAGAATGGTTAGACCGGGTGGCCACTGCAATAGCTGGGAAATACCTGGACTACGGACTAATATGAAGCAGTAAAAAAAAACAGATCTAGAGCCCACTAGATGACTCCATTCCATAATTACAGTAGATGTAATTCAGGAAGAGATACAGCATGCATTGACCTGGAAGAAGGTTTGAGTGTCTTTGGAAATTAAGGCTGTGATTTAGTATACCTGTGTTTGCTGTTCATTCATGTTCATGGACCTTGCGTAACAGTTTTACCTACTTGACTGTTCAATCATGAGAAATATGTAATCATAGGATTCTTGAGTGGACTGGCTCCTTCAGTGTTTCTGAGACATTCCCTGGATGGAGGTACTTCTGGATTTAATTGTCTTAAGCAATTTATTATAGTACAAAAGTTGACCATGACTGCAAAATCACTCACATTTGTCTTAAGAATCTGTGCATAAATGGAGCTACATGACAAAAAGTATTGTTTCAAATAGACATAGATTCACCCAAGTGACTGTGAACTGGGGAGATTAATCTAGAAAAGGAAGTGTGGTTATTGTAGTTGTACAGGTATTTATAACAGAGCAAGGTTAGAGAAAGTCTCCTCAGTGATGTGAAATAAAAAGAATTACTGATAATGTTGACAGCATTGCAAAAAAAAAAATTCATGGCATAATGAATAGTCTAGAAACTGGAAAAGAGTAAAACTAATAAATAGCATTTCCCACAGAGCTTCTAGCAAGGAATATGGTCTACTGACACCTCCAGTTAAACCCAGTGGAAACATACTAAACATCACAAGTCATGAACTATATGTTAATGTATTCTTCATGATTAACTACCAAGAAATTTTGATGATTTTTATAGCATCATTATGAAGCAAAAACAAGAGCTATGTAAAACAGCCTGAATTACTAATGAGCATTAGTGGTATTACCAACGTTGTTCCTATATTCACATACATTATTCATACACACACACACACACACACACATATATATTTGCTTTTTCCTTTGCCGTAAAAATATCAATGTTTTATGGTTAGCTTAATGATAGTCTCTAATCTTAATTTGTTATTATTAATGTGTATATATAAGTTTTATTCTGAGCCATGGCTACTTCAATTTTTTTGCTATCACTGAAAATATCTTTATTTGTACAGATGAAAGAAAGATAAGAAAAAATGAAACATTGTATTATTCTAGATGATTTTATATAGATGATTTCTATGTGATAAGAGGTATAAATTTCAGGCTTATTCAGAAAACTCTTTAGGAACTGGATATAGCCATAGTGAGAAAGCTGTGTAAAGTGTTTGTTACAGCCTAAGTTATGACCACATAATGTAGTTTAAAGTGTAGTCGACTACATTAAGCTGTCCTATGACATCTATATATGTACCGCGGTATTTATATAATCCCCCAATACTCACACATCATATACATGTAATAACAACAATACATTGAAATTCTTTTAGCTATGAATTATGTTAAAAATAATGATATAGCACATATCACGATTATAATATTTTCAAGTATGGAGGTTTTATATGTATTAAATAAATAAAAAAAAATTCTATAAATGTTTAGGAAATTTTCTGTATATTTACAATGTCTAGTATTTAAAAGGGTTCTGACATATTAGTTTCAATATTCCACATACAGAGTAGCTTCAGAGAAGTTGTTCAGTAAAACAAATTTATGTTTTCCTTCTGCCCTCACTGAAGTTCTAATTAAACCCTAGAGGTAAAATAATAAACTGTGTCTGATTAATTTAACCAGCAGCTATGGGTGAAGTCATCTGTCCTGACCCCTAATTTAACATATTGACCCTTTCTATAAGTAAAACCAGAGGAAGCGCGAATTAGAAAGAATTTATTATTTCACTCTTTTTTCTTTATTTTCTCATTTTAATATGTCCTGTATGAGACATTATAGAGACCAGAACACTGTCTTCAGATAACTTATATTGGAGAATATCAGTGGGTGATGACAAATTAGCAAGGTATAATTATTGCATGAAGATAACACTCAAAACTTGTCAGTTTGGGTGAGGAATAAGTTTTCCTTGCTATGTTCTCAGGCTCTTTTCTTTACTCATTATTCCTGTTCATTCAAAAATACAAATATGCACAAAAAAGTCAAATGACTACATTCAACTGTGGTCCTTTAAAGGGACTACATAGCCATGTGTTTTGTTTTTAAGTGCATAATGTTAAAATAAAGTAATTAACATACAGACTAGACTATTGCTGAATCCAGCTTCCTTCTTTTTTTTTGTAGAGTTTTTATTTCATTTTATTTTATGTGTGTGTTTGCCTATGTCAATGTGGGTGTATATATGTGTGTACTATGTGCATGGATCTACTCTTGGAAGCATAAAAAGGAATTAGTTTCTATGGAACTGTCATTACTACAGTTATGAGCCACCATATTAGTGCTGGGAACTGATCCATGGTCCTCTCCCAGCTCTTAACCACTGAACTATCTCTCCAGTCTCTTAAATTTATTTTTTTAAGGCAAGGCTACATAAATTTTGGCACCTATAAAATAACCACAGAATAAAAACTTTGAGACATTTAAATTAATAGTACAAGATTCCTGGGTTTTAAATTAATTGTTTCATATATCATAAAAATCTCACCTTACATTGCATTTAAACATAATTATTATATTTAACAGTACATTATTTTAAGTCCATTATCTTTGCTTGGATATATTACTTCAACAGGTAGGTATATGCTTAGCTGTGTGTTAATAAACAAAGAAACAAACAAAAAACAAGGTGAAGGTCATGAATACTTCTTTTTTTAATGATGCATGTTAAAAAAATTCATTCACTTAACTACAGAACATGGTAACATTTCTTGGCATGTTGTAGGAGCTTATCAGTCTTCCACAAAGGTACCTGGGCCACCATATTAACCTTTTGCCTATGTTACTTCTCTGAGTGTTTACATCCTTCAATGTGTCCAAAATCCTCTTAAATTCCTCCCTCCATAAAAAGTCTTGACTCCTGTTTATTATATTAATAGTCATTGTGTCCATCCTTTTTCTTTTTTATTATAATATTTAAATATACACAAGACTTTCAAGAATCCACATCCTTTCTGTCTTATGCATAGTTCATGCACATTCCTTGATTATTGGAGGATGCTGAGATAAATAGGGAACCATGCATACCTGTGTCTACTACCTACATAAAAGCTAGAACTACAAAGTCTTCAGTTTTTAGTGTAGTCCTTAAATCACCACTTCCTATAAACAGCAGGCCGGGTAATCAATTTCTAACATCTCTCAGATCCTTTAACATAATATAGCTTGCCAATTTATTGTCCTAATATTTCAGCCATATTTTCTGCATCACTGCTTGTCGACCAAGACCTTATTGTTTTCCAAGAGAAATTTGGGCATGTTTGGAGACAATTATTTTCTTGTCTCAACTGTGGTTGGAGAGTGGACTGTCATTTAGAGATCATAAGTTACAATGCTACTAAGTATTCTAAAGCATATATCCAACCTGCAACAACAAAGTGATACTCACTCTAAACTGCAATGCTAGCAGTTTGACAGACCTTACTGCATTTGCATTGCAGTGAATCAGTCAAGATATTTTTTAACTTTAGCAAATAACACGCTTAAAAATTATTTTCAAATGAAGTTCTTACATCAGTCAATCCTCATTGCCTTGCTAAACGTAAAACCAGGTGCAGAGGCTTATCTGATAAAGTAATGTTAGTTTGGGCAGTTGTATTGACTACTTTCAAATGTAAAAATTATTGAATCACTTGCATGCCTGAAAAGCTAGGTTTTGTTTATTTGTTTGTTTAATAGCCAAGCAGAAGCTATGGGGAAGTTACTTGGTCTTTTATTCTATTCCATTATCTTCTTAAGGACACAAAGAGCTCAAGAAAGTCTCACCACACCATTGAGGGGTCTTCATTCAGTCTTCACTGAGCAGTCACTGAGGAACTCACATATTGGACAATTTTGTGTTTTCACATTGGGTATCGTATTTTTTATGTATAAATGAAGTTTGGTTACATAATGTCATAATGGAGTTGATATTAGTCCTTTGTTGTAATTTCTTCTGGTGTTTGAAGGAACTCAACAAAAGTCTATTAATAAGAAGAAAGACCAGGGAAGTATTCCTCCATCAGACTGTAAAGCAGTCTTTGGCCTTCTCTTGTTTGTCTTTGTAATGTGTCATTGTTATTTTCCTGACCAGCGTTACCATCTGAAAGCATTTCATGGCATTTTTCATGTGTGTAATACAATACAGTTTGAAGGAGACTGAAATATTATATGCTTCCACACTTAGGAAAACAAGAGGTGGGATTCAGAGTTGCGTCTTTTTGTCTAGATCATTTTGTTGTAGGTGTTAATTTGTCAAGATATTTCTCAATTACTTCTCAGAGCATAAGCATTGTACTCTCTTATTGGATAAGTATTTGTGAAAAGACTTAAAGAAAATACATCCCTGGCAAGTGTTTACTCCCTGTTTCATGTTTGATCTTTTTTCTACAATCTCCTCAGAAAAGCTGGAATCTATTTTCAATGACGACATATGAATGCGGCGCACGTTCTGCGGCCTAACAGATGCCATCTGTAAAAGCATTTACTTTAAATTAGTGGGATAAGTAATCAAAAGGGCTTTGTACTTAATGCAAAACTTTTGGTGACTATTAAATGCTCATTAGAGGGTGTTTTTGCTGTATGACTGTCAAAATCAGCAGGACGTTTATGTTACGTTTCCTGAGTGGGTCAAGATTGAATATGATTTTACAACCTAAATAACATAAATGGATGCAGGTTATTTCAGCATCTCCAGATGTTTTTTAAACTCGTTACCCCTAAACCCAAAACTTAGTGCCACTTCAAATTCTACAATGGCATTTTAGTGAGGACTAAGAAAAAAATAGTTATTTGTTATCTTTAGATACATAGACTGTACCTCCATGCCCTCAATATTTGAAATGAAAGAATGGATGCCATCAACAATGCTAAGTGTATTCCAAACCATATTTTATGGAAATACATGCCCCTGGGAACCCAATAATATTAAATCAGCTTAACTATGCACTTATTACAATAGCTAATTATTTAAAATTTTTAATTATTGTATGATGGCTTATTTGGTAGATTGTGTATGTATTACAATTTGATTGAATCTCTGGAAATACATCCTTATTATCACTTTGTTTTTAATTAAACATTCAATTGCAGTCTTGTTTAATCTAGAGAGATGCATCTATTAGTCTCAGCATTGTTATTTTTGTGGCACCATTCACAGGAATAATACTACAAGATAAAAACTATTGTTGAAGTTAAATAATCATCTCTATACTTAGAAAATTAAGTCTAATATATTTCAGTGAATGTCAATAAGGGGTCTTTCTCAAAAAGATTGCTTTGATGATCTTTCCTGCATTGTAGAAGTGGCAAGAGAACCTGTCGGGGTTTGGAGACACATCTATGCTGACAGATAGAAATGAACGTAGATCAGTTAGACCTTGATGGCAAAGGCAGGCAAAAAAGCAATGCTAAGCTGAAGTGGAAACAATGGATTTGAACAATCCTGTGATATACCAAAGACATTTTCTTCACTTATTTTTAAACTGATAAATATATACATGGGCAGAATAACCTGTTTTTCTCTTTTCTTTGCAAATCCTTTCCGTGGACTTTAATTGTATTATTTCCTATATTGTAAAGAATGAGACCTATTTCTCTGACTTATGAGGCTATAATAGTCTATTATTTGGTTTCTGGTGGCTCAAATACACAGCAATCTCAAGAGGAGGGGGGGCAGCTTGACTCCCTGTGTTCCTCTATAGTAGCCACTTTCCTTTTTGGTGCAACCCAAGTAGATGTTTTGATGCCCAGTGTTTTTCTAACATCACTTTGCTTCAGAAGAAGTGTATCTCTTTTCTCACTTGGATTGATCACATGTAAGAGGAGTTTATGAAATGACAGGACATTTTTTTGGAGTTTCTGGGAACTGCAAACAAGTGCTCAAGTTTTTATGTCTGCAATGACTTCCTAGACAACACCATAGTGCTCATGTAAGTAATATAGACCAATGGGATGAAAAATGTTCCTTTTAGTTACTGTCATAGCCTGAAAAGTGAATTAAATACCATTGAATCATTCAATTATTCTTAAGTATTAAATATTTATAAAATTTTCAAGTGTCCCTTCAATTAAACTTTGCTTGTTTACATTATTTTAAAAAATAAGTGGAGTCTTCAATATGAACCCCTTATGACCTGTTGATAAAGATATTAGTTCAGTGGTCAAACTGAAAATTCTGAAGCAAGTGAGAAGAGGGTACAGATAAGTGTGATGCTCATGAAAGTAGAATATGAAAGTTCTAGGAAGAGGGTTGTGGAGAGCAGTTTTCACAGGGTGACTGGGATTAGTGCTACAGGGAGAAGATGAAGGATGATATTTTCCCAAAGGCTCACAGAGAACTTGATGTGGAGATGTGTGTGAAGTGTAGAAGTTCTGCTCACAGACAATCAACTAATTTCTGACCCTGTTTTGTAATTAAAAAGTTGAATGTAAACCCACAAATCTGATTGATTAAACTATCTTAATCTCTGAGGCAATTTGTCTGACAGAAATATAACTTACCTTTTCACTCATGTTGTGGGACCTGCTGTGGACTATGTCAATAATGCTTTCTCAGTAGGTTTATATGTAAATGAAAAACCCAGATGAGAGCCCACAAATACTTGTGCCTTTGATTCTGTACTATTAATGACATTCAGCATCTCATGAAACAAACTCACAGGTGAAAAGAAAACTACTTTAAATTTAAGTAGTTTGTCATAAAATTTTGATAAACATATCTTTTAGGACTCATTATTGAAAGAAAGATTTCTGTAATAAAAAGTATTATTTTTTTGGTAAATATATAAAAACACAGTAAATAAAGTTATAGTATGTTAATTTATTCAACAGATAAAGATCAAGGCTTAACAATTCTACCACCATACACTTACAGGTAACAGCATCATGTTTCATTATTTCTTTTCTTTTTGAGACTATGATACAACTATGCCATTTCCCTTTTCCCTTCTCTCCCTCTAAACTCTCCTATATACTTCTTATGTCTTTCAAGTTTTTTAGCTTACTACCCAGGGCTAGTGAATTCATGGATCTTAGAGGAGAATCTACAACCACTATATTCTCTGACTACATTTTAAACATTTGTACTTGCACTCACAGATAACAGCATCTTAAGAGTCATGCTTTCTTTTTTACTCACTAGGAGAAGGGAATGTTTTGATGACATTACACACTGTGTCAGATCCTGGTAGGAAAGCAGGTGTTATTGCCACTATGCATAGCAAGTCACAGAGTTTGGTAGCACTTGAAGCCCCAGACTCTGAATGTGGCATCATGTCTATACATTCCCTTAGTGAGTGAATATACAGGCCAATTCACCATCTTGCTCCCTTCACCACATCACTGCAAGGGAATGTAAATGTTTTAACATGGCAAAAAAAGATGAACCAAAGCTAAGTTCGCAATTATCCTTCAGCTTTTTTTCCACCAGAGGAAATCTTATGGAACTGGTTTTGTCAGCTGTGTGGCAAATATGTTTCTTTAACTTCAGAACTTTTCAAAAGGTGATATAATCATGACTCTGAGTGTCAGTGTCTTCTGCAGTGAGATAACTCCCACCACATCAGCGGCTTTCCCCACAACACTCTGGACCATGGACTATGCCCTGTGGCCTCTTGCTTCTGTGAGCAAACATATTTCATGCTCTGAAAGATGGTCTTGGGACCTTTGGTTACATCAGAGAGATGCTAGTTTGTAAGAAGCTCAGAGCCCTCAGTCCTAGTCTGGATAGAAAGGAATACTGCAATCATTTGTGTTCTATCCCATGTCCACAAATACTTGCATGGAACTGCCTCTGTATTGACTTCTGTACTTCTGCTAGTTTGAGAGCAGTAGCTCTTTGTGTACACCCTGCTCTTCCCATCTATGACTTATGGGAGATGTTTTCCTAAGAACTTTGTCATTTTGTTCCAAACAACTTTCACAGTTGAACATTAAAGACCCTACCCAAACAACTTTCGCGGTTAAACATTAAAGACTCTACATCTCTCTCCCACTCATTTACATCCCTTTGTAAATATACCCCAGTGGCCTCCATTTCTACACCAGTAACCAAAGACTAAGGCAGATGTATATTACACTTATGTCAGGTGAAGATAAACGCCAACTTTCTCTAACCCTTGGCCGAAAGCCCTCATGAAGTCAGTACCTTTAAGCCTGAAGGCAACAGATTCATGTCTGAGGAGTTAAGTAATTTGAGACTGACTTTTCTTTTCAGTAATTGTACAAAACATGTGCTTTGTGAAATATCAAAGGCCACATAACAATCCAATAGCTTGGAAGGAGTTTCTCCCCAGTGTTGGGTATCTCCCAAGACAGAAAACAGTGTTGCATGTCATGGTTGCCTCTCCATGCATTGTTTACTCCGCTTTCTTTTCATGTCATCTCGGAAGCAATAAAAAATAACATTATTACACATGACACTTGACTATGTGTTCAAAATTATTCTCTGTAACAGAGCAGAAGATACACTGAAAGAACATGGGCTTCATCCCAAGTGATGGCTTGGATGACACCCTAAGCTTGAGTTGCAGCTGGGACATGTAGTTTTCATCCTAGAGCTCCATGTTTGGACAAAGCACCTGACACATGCTCTGGTCATTTACCTCCAGTGTGTGTCAGAAAATTTCCAGTTATGTGAGATGTGACTGTCTCTTCCAGCATATCCACTGAAGGTAATAAATGTCAATTACAAAACTATGGAAATGAAAAGTAAAATGAAATAAAATTGAAATTGAAAATTAAAAATTTAAATTTTCAAAAATATTAGGTCAGATGCCAAGTGCCTAATACTTTCCAAACTTTAAAAGATTTATCCCTGAGATTATTGATATTAATACATAGAAGATTATTGATATTAATACATAGAATTAAAAAATTATAGAAATGAGTCAATATTTGGAATGTTACTACAACTAAGCAAAACACTGCTTTTATAAACAATTAATGCATGATGCTGTATAAAGGGTCTGTTTGAAATGCAAACTGGGCTTAATAGGCCA
This sequence comes from Peromyscus leucopus, assembly GCF_004664715.2. NCBI lineage: Eukaryota > Metazoa > Chordata > Mammalia > Rodentia > Cricetidae > Peromyscus > Peromyscus leucopus. Next base: position 77,207,971 of record NC_051084.1, on the reverse strand, counting down.
ATGGATTAAACAGAACAATTGTTTAATAAAGCAGAACAAAGTTTACTGTAAAGGTTCAGATTTTACATTGCAATTAACCTTAAGAAAGTCCCACTTAATGAGCTTGGGTATAGCATCAAAGAAGAATGTTCACAATTATCTGAAATGGCTATTAAATAAATATTCCTCTCTTCCCACTTTGTATCTGTGTGAGGCCATATTTCCTTAATATACTTCACCCAGAACAACATATTGAAGCAGATTGAAAGCAGGAGTCGATAGAGACCCCAGCTGGCTTCTATTAAGGGAGACATTAAGGAGAAAAAGGAAAAAGAAAAGGTAAGACAATGCCACTCTTCTAACTGAATTCTTGTTGTTTGGAAAAATATACTTATGTTAAAATGTCATTCATATTAACATGTAGTGTGTAGACTATCACTTTAAAGGAATTAGTGTTTTAAAAATATTACTAGATTTAATCCCCTAAATAACATATATTAGTAAATCTAGCCCCCATGGGGGGGGGAACTTTACAGGGCTTCGATAATTGTTAAGAATAGAAAGGATTCTAATATACAACTTCAAGACTCTCTGACTATTGATTTCCTTGGACAGGCATAACAAAGTCATACATAACAAAATCATACGATGAATTGGGTGGCTGAAAGCCACAGAAGACTGTCATCTTGTTTAGAACAGAAAACCAAAACAAAGTTGTTGGATCCCCTTCTCTCCCTGGAGTATGGATAGGGGAATGTGTCCCACGTGTTTTTTCTGCTTCTGCTGAGGCTTGTGCTGCTCTTTCTGTTATAATCACTTCAATGCTCTCTCTATCAACCTCACACCTTTGCACTCCTCCTCCCATGGTGTTCTCTCTGTGTTTCTGTGTCTTTTGCTTATGTCATGGAAGAAACTAGCATCACAACATGGATGGCCCACCTGTCCTCTTGTAACTTCATCTTAGTTTATCCCCTTAATTACATGCGAGAATACTTCCAGGTAAGACTCTAAACTCATCTATCACAAATTAAACTGTAAAGATATCAATGAAATATTTTCAAAAATAAATTTCAACTGACAATCCTCTGCTTCAAGCAAATTCATATTTTCTGGGACTATTTCTACTCCCTTTATTTCTATTGGTTACTATTTGTTTGTGGACACACTGAGGATGTATCGAAATGTCCACTTTCCTGTAACATGCTTGCAGCAATTGATGCAAAATTTGGACTCAGTAAATCATTTGTGATTAAATGAACTTTTGTCAATTAGTTAATTAATGGATTGTAAGAGCCTTGGATAACTCCTGTTTTATTTAAGGGTTCTTGTCTCGGCCCTGCCTCGTGGGCATAACAGTTAGCAGAAGCCTCAATGCAGGGAGTACTTCCAGGTCAAAGCTGGAACATTTACTCACTACAGTGCTGGAAGCTCCATGGACAGTCTAATGAAGAATGATTTTTTCAAATTTGCTTGCACAGGGCTTTGTATTTTTAAAACATGTTTGTGTGATTCAGGTAGAGACAAGTTTGGGCATCATTTATTTCATGTGAATAACAGAACAATTGAAGTCTGGTTGGAAACACTTCTGGAACAGACAATAAATTATTTACTCATTCAAAGTACCAGCAACAAAAGTGATATTCCCAACTGAGATAGGTCAACTTATATACAGAATTATTTCAAGGGTTTCTTACTAAGAGACAGTATTTCCTGCTGCTGTTTGTCAAATAGGAGTCTGTTGAGGTAAACTGAGGCTCTGAAACCTTGATGTTTTCTAGTCTCTAAAACTTGAGAAGATAGGTGCGTGTGGCTTCACTGTATGACTGTATTATGGTTTCCCAGTGGAATTAATATTCATGGATCCTTGAAATTATATACATAATACCTTTATGTTCTTTCTCTATATACTCTTTCGCTTTAGCTTCTTGGCTTATGCTTCTTAGCCACAGAAATAACTAAACGACTCCCCTTCAGTTTGCCATGGCCATGACTTGCTGGTAAGTCCTCTAAACTGCCTCTTGGTAAGGATGAGGTTCTTCACAGAGTGGGGTTTTCAGTTATTTTGTAGGCTGCATAACTACATGGCTCTGGATTTGCCATGTATCAGATGCTTATTAATCTCTGAGCCACTTAGAACAACTGGTATTTACTTAAGAAGGACAACTCAAGCAGGGTGGTGGTGGTGCATGCCTTTAATCCCAGCACTCGGGAGGCAGAGGCAGGTGGATCTCTGTGAGTTCTAGGCCAGCCTGGTCTACAGTATGAGATCCAGGACAGATGCAAAAGCTATAGAGAGAAACCCTGTCTCAAAAAACAAAATACAAAAAAAAAAAGAATGACAACTCAAAATACACATTGATTTCATTGATTTGATACAGCATCCTGTGAAGTTTTGTTTAATTAAAAAAAAACAGTAAGGATACAATGAAGCCGGATTATTCTCCAGTCCTTCCTGGCCCTCCATCAGGACAAATCTCTCTCACCCGCCAGTCTCGCAGCTGTTCAGACCCAACCGAGTAAATACACAGAGACTTATTTACTTATAAACTGTATGGCCGTGGCAGGCTTCTTGATAACTGTTCTTATATCTTAAATCAGGCCATTTTTATTAATCTATAAGTTGCCATGTAGCTCGTGGCTTACCGCTATCTTAACATCTTCTCATGGAGGCAGCTGGTAGCATCTCTCTGCCTCAGCCTTCCACTTCCCACAATTCTCTTCTTTGCTTGTCCCACCTATACTTTCCGTCTGGCTACTGGCCAATCAGCATTTTATTTATACAGAGTGATATCTACAGCAATACAATTTGTGGAACCCATAAAATGTGTTGTGATTTTGTTCTTTCTCCTCCACCCAGCTCTTCTCAGATCCACTCCCACCTCCCTACATACACAATTACATGTGTTCATTCTCTTTCCTTCTGTCCTCTTCCTCCCCATTGCTGCCTCTTCCTCCTCCATGTTTCTCTCTCTCTACCTATTTCTCTCCATCTATTATAGTTTGTCTTTCTCAAATATTCTTGGGGTTTGGTTCTACCCTAGAGTGTGATTAACTTACTAGAAGTCACACTCATGAAGAAATCTATCTTTTCCAGAAGCTGTCAAGTACCCATAGCACCTTAGTTGAGAGTGGGGTGCTCTTTCCTCTCTTTAGACTGGGATTTTGTCTGACTTGAGCTGAGACAGGTCTTGTACATACCTGCTGTCGCAATCACAGTAAGCTAACATCTGCAATTGTCCTGTTGTCTCCAAAAAACACTATTTCCTTGGAGTCATCTGTTCTTACAATCATTCTAGTGTTTCCCAATAGTCATGTGTTTGAGCATTTCTAAAGCAGTGAGATAAATGCTGAAGCTGTACATAGCTTTAAAATATTCATTAAATGACATTTTAAGAGGACAGAGATTCTGAACACAATGTCCATGTTTTTTAGTCATTTCTTACAGATATGCCTGTCTGGTGCTCTGAAATAAAATGGGGAAACTTGGTACATTTTTCTGTTTGGTAGGGTGTTTGAAATGTTTGTATAAGCTGTAATCAGGTTTTAAAAGCAGTATGAGCCCTAAAGGGAGAAGTACCACTTGCATTTTCAGTCACAATTAGATGAACAACAGTGACTGACTACAGGGAAATGCCTTCTTGAGTTTACCAGCCACTGAAAATCAGCGGACATTCAACTGCCCAACTGCCTGCTCTTTGTTGCATTGCTTGAAAGAGCTCTGTTAATGCACTTATTTGTTGGATGCACCCATAACATACTGATTCATGTGTACATTATTAGGGCAATAAAAGCAATGACTATGCAATTGTCTCTTGGAAATTTCTTTGAGAACCTAGGACTCAAAGGAGGGGCAAGGGCATATAATTCAGCTGGTACATTTTTACTTTGTTTTTCTAGAGTTATCATGAAATAAAATTACAAGGAAAGAATATCTAATTTCAATTGAAATAGTAAAAAAAAAAAATAAAATAAAAGCATGGGTACCAAATTCTTCTTCAAGGCAATTCCCAGTGGAATTTCACTTACGGTGGGCTCTATGTTAGACACTGCGCTTTTAAAACCATAATATCAAATGAGTGTAGAATTAAATTTAAACTGAATAAAAATATTCAACAGAACAATAAGCTCACATTTTAAAGTGACTTCTCTCTCTGGTTGTGTTTGTGTTTATGAGGAAGTGCACATGCGTATGCGGGTACCCATGTGTATGTATACTTGTGCCTACATAGGTCAAAGGTTGTTAATAAGTGTCTCCCTTAGCTGGTCTTAATCTCTTCAATTATTATTATTTTTTCATTTTTAGATAGGGTCTCTCATTGAATCTGGGATTTACTAATTCAGTTAGGTTAGGTAGCTAGTGAGCTCCAGTAATCAACCCCTGTTCACCTCCCCAGCATTGGGATTACAGATTCACATTATTGCATCTGGCTGTTTGCATGGTGGTGTGAATGAGAATGGCTCCATAGGCTCCTGTATTTGAATGCTTTCTCTCTAATTGGTTGAAAGGATTGGGAAAGATTAGGAAATGTGGTCCTTTTGCAGAAGGCATGTCACTGGAATTGGGCTTTGTGATTTCAAAAGCTCACTCTATTTTCAGCTCTCTCTTTCTTGTCTTATGCATGTTGATCAGATGTAAGCTCTCAGTTACTGCTCCTGTGCCATATATGCATGCTTGCTGCAAAGCTACATGCAAAGGTGGTCATAGCCATCATTTTGTTTTTTCAAGACAGGGTTTCTCTGTAGTTTGGGTGCCTGTCCTGGATCTCACTCTGTAAACCAGGCTGGCCTTGAACTCACAGAGACCTGCCTGGCTCTGCATCTCGAGTGCTGGGATTAAAGGTGTGTGCCACCACTGCCCGGCTATTTGCCACTTTTATAGACTGTCACCTCAAAATAGAAGAAGAGACACACTGTTCTTGCCAGCTATTCTATCACCTCAACAGGAGCAGTATCCAACAGATAAAGATCCCGAGGAGCCACCTCAGGCTTGTGGAGTAATTGCTTTGTGTATTTTGAGTCTCAGCAAAGGCACAGTGTTGTAAGAAATGATGGTGAAGGGTCTCTGATCACTGGACCTTTTTTTATGGTAGAACAACCTCAGAGAGGATATCAGGGACAAAACAAAAAAGAAATTCCTCTCAAGTCTAACTTGGTAAACCAGTGAATTAATTGCAATTGTTTACAGGAGTGTAGGTAAAGGATTACATACAAGAATATGTGTGACTCCCACAGCTATATCACTGCAAAATCCATCCTATACTAAGAGATGACTCAAATACTACACTGTTGGAGTACCCTCAACAGTATGTGCTATGTAGACAGTTCCACTGAAGTTTCTTCCCCTACTGTTGTTAATTGTTTATATAGCCCATGAAGTGTCCTCGTGATTCTTTTTGATTCATTGTGTGTTCTCATAACTTTCTTGTGTGTTTTGAGACTCTCCTTTCTCCATGAAGCAATTTTGAAATCTGGAGGAAATAGCTGCACAGCATAACTAATCTTGGGTTTAGTGCAAAAATGGTATATTCCCAAATAAATTAGATTTAGAAGCTTTTTGGTAAGTTATATCAGTATCTTAGAGGAGTATATTTAAAAGGAAATTATGAAAGACTGATACGTGATATTGTCAGTGAAATTCAAAAACATGGATGTGAAAGAAATTTTAGAAGTTGCATTTATTTTTCACTAACAAATAGATGTGAGAAGAAAAAGAAAATAGGATCAAAGTTAATACTGAACGCTTAAGCATAGCTGACATAGAAATTGATGCCATTACTCTGGGTGGAAGGAAGACAGAGCAGTCGGCAAGGTCAACCATGAATCTACTAGGACTACAGAAACAGGGGCTTCTTAAGGTATGCATGGCAGGCTGCTGGGGCTTAGAAAATAGTCAATGCTAGAGGCAAAACTTGTGCATTATCTGACAAGAATTGTGATCTGATGTTATGAGATTAACAAGAAGTCATTTGGCATTTCAAAAGGAATTAAAGCAAGGCCTTAGAACTCCAATGTTGGGAGACAGAATTGGACCATAAGCAAAGAACACAGAAGATATGTCAGGGATAGGGTTTGAATGTGAAATGTCCCTGGAGATTGACTTGGGCCTTTTCTGGTATTGTTTTGTAATGAGCTGTGAAATCCTCTGAATACAGGACTTTCTTAGTACACATAGGGCTGAATGGATAGGGTTTGAGAATTATAGTTCAGTTCTGCTTCCAGCTTGACCTGGAATGTGATCAGCCACTTTGCAATTTCTGTTGTCATGGATGGAGACTTAACCATGGGACTCAGCATCTCTTTCAATTATGAACAAAATAAGTCCTTACTCTCTTAAATTGTTGTCATCATAAATTTATTTTCATCTATAAGAAAGTCATTGATATGTCATGGAAGTAAAGGGGAAGTTCATGGGCCATTGTGGGTCACAGATTATAGTGTGCTGATGTCTCTTTCAGAAGAGAAAATTTAACTATGAAACAATCAATGTTGATTTTTTTTAAGGCTTACAGCTTTAATAGACATTCAAGAAGTTCTCATTTATTCTCAGACATTTGTATTTAAAATATTTTATCGGTACTAACTATTGATACTTAGAAGTACTTTCACAAATACTGTACATTTTGTTTTCATGACTATAAAGATGTATGACTTCTTCCAAATTATGACATGAGGATGTAACTAAATAGAGGCAATGAAGTTTAACATCTTGCAATGTAAAGACTTTGAACAACTGTACCACAATATGATCATCAGCACAGGATGCCTAGGAAAAAAATCTACAGGAATGTGGAGGATGTATGTCTCTTTTCTGTTCAGAGAATCACTAAAGTCTCCATGAAAGAAGCATTGAGCATTTTTTGGTATATGCCCAAGAGTGATATAGCTGGGTGTTGAGGGAGATAGATTCCAAGTTTTCTAAGAAAGCACCATATTGATTTCCAAAGTGGTTGTACAAGTTTTCATTCCCACCAACAGTGTAGGAGTGTTCCCCTTTCTCTACATCCTCTCCAGCATAAGCTGTCTTCAGTGGTTTTGATCTTAGCCATTCTGATGGGTGTAAGATGGTATCTCAGAGTCATTTTGATTTGCATTTCCCTGATGATTAAGGATGTTGAGCAATTCCTTAAATGTCTTTCAGCCATTTGAGCTGCTTCTGTTGTGAATTCTCTATTTAGCTCTATAGCCCATTTTTTAAATGGATTGTTGGTTATTTTGATATCTAATTTCTTGAGTTCTTTGTTTATTCTGGATATCAGCCCTCTGTCAGATGTGGGGTTGGTGAAGATCTTTTCACATTCTGTAGGCTGTCGTTTTGTCTTGTTGACTGTGTCCTTTGCCCTACAAAAGCTTCTCAGTTTCAAGAGGTCCATAGGAAGAAACAGAGTGCTAGCAAGGTCCCCAGAAATTCACAAAGATACCTCAACAATAGACTACTGGCAACAGTTGAGAGAAAGCCGGAGCTGACCTACTCTGGTGATTAGATGGCCAAATACCCCAAGTGTCATGATAGAACTCTCATCCAGTGACTGATGGAAGCAGATGCAGAGATCCATGGCCAAACCCCAGGTAGAGCTCCAGGAGTCCAATTAGTGAGAGAGAGGAGGGATTATGTGAGCAAGAGATATTGAGACCATGATTAGAAAAAGCACAGGGACAAATAGCCAAACTGGTGGAAACAAATGAACTGTGAACCAATAGCTGAGGAGCCCCCATGGAACTAGATCAGGCCCTCTGGATAAGTGAGACAGTTGATTAGCTTGAACTATTTAGGAGACCCCCAGGCAGTAGGACTGGGACCTGTTCTTAGTGCATGAGCTGGCTTTTTGAACCTAGGGCCAATGCTGAGGCATTTTGCTCAGCCTTGGTGTAGAGAGGAGGGCACTGGATCTGCCTCAACTGAATCTACCAGGCTGAGCTGAACCCCCAGGGGAGACCTTGCCTTGGAGGAGGTGGAAATGGGGGGTGGGTTGTGGGGGAGGCTAGGGGTGTGAGGAGGGAGGACAGGGGAATCTGTGGCTGATATGTAAAATTAATTATAAAATAAAAGAAAAAAAAGAAAGAAGCATTGAGCTCTAAACCAAGCAGCATAGACCAAACCCTTGTGTTCTTCCAAATCTTAAGTTAAGCATATCTACATAGAGAATCACACAGATTTATTTTGAATTACTTTTATTTAACTCTCAATGCATTTTCTACCATTGTTTCTGTATACACAGAGAGGTGGAAATTAAGCCAGGGAGGTAATTTTGTTGAATTTAATTTCCAGCATTAGATTACATGCACTCTGTTCTTGTCTAAACAACTGTTTCCTGATTTGGGCCAACCACAGTTGTTGCATTTTAATACCATGACTTCAGTACTTATTTGCAGATATATATATATATATATATATATATATATATATATATATATGTTGATAAATATTGACTCTAAAAATTATTTTGATTTTTTTTTATTCATGTGTATGAATGTATGTCTGTGTTGGGCAGTACATTTCCTTGCTTGTGCTGTAGAGGACAGATGAGGGCATGATGACAGCCTCTGAAATTGGAGTTACAGGCAGTCCTGGATATCGGACTGAGAGCCAAACTTGGGTCCTCTGGATAAGTGCTCTTCACCACTGAGTTAACACTCCAGCCTCTCACTTATTTTATATCATACATCCATGTAGTAACTTATTTATGTTCTTTCTAAATTATTTTATTTCATTTATTAATCTTATGCCTGAATGTTTTGCCTTCATGTGTGTATGTGTACCATGAGATTGTTTGGTGGCCATGAGGTCAGTTTTCCCTGGAACTGGAGATACAGATGGTTGTAAGCTGCCATGTGGGACCTGGGAATCAAGAACCTGAATGTGGTGTAAGAGCTACAAGTGCCCTTAACCTCTGAGATATCATTCAAGCTCTTTTAACTTACTTATTTTCTAAGTTGTTGCAAATGAACCTATTTATTTTATTCAGAAAAATATAATAATGTATTTCTTAACCTAAGATACTATGTACTTCTTCCTTAGAATTTAAGTGGCAAATACTTCCTTTTCCTGGGAAAATGAGATAGATAGCAAATAAGAATCCATGATGTTGTAAAGTTGTATGGGCTTTGTTTCTGGTATCTGAAACTGGTTTTCAAGGTCTATTTTCTTTCTAGTGACCTTTTTTGTGAAATAGGTTACCTGGTTATTCTGAGTATCAGTTGCCTCTCCTTGACTCTTTCTTCATAGTGTGGAATTGGATTCCTTCTCCATTGAGAATGGACAATGAAGGGTCTATTCAGCCCCTGAAGATGGTGTCATTTGAAATGGAGAAAGGAAGCATTTACTTTCTCTTTAATTAGCCACGAGGGGAGAAATGCACTGATTTTCCCTGACTTCTTGTGGCCTAAAAGGAACAGCCCTGAAACTGAGCTCCCTCACCTGCCTACCTAGGTCTAACTCAACCTTGCATTGCAGATAAAATGAGGTTTCTGAGCTTGGAAATCTGAACTTCAAGATGTCTCAGACTGTTTATAATTCAGTTCCCCAGAAGGAAATGCCCAATATTCTTTGTCCTTGACGTACACCCTCCACATCCCTTTCTTCCTCCATTAGTTAAAACTGGCAAACCAAGAGAGTGAGCACATGCTATCTATCCATTTAAATACAGGTTCAGGTTTTATGCTAGGAACTTTGTATGTCTTAGAGCAAACAAGCACCAGGTAGTTAATTTACATTAGATAGGAAGCCTTTCTTGTTTTATTTTCCAATAGATGAAGCTAATTTCCCAACAAGCCAATAGTCTTTTACTTAGGTATTCCAACTCCTGGGAGGATGCTAAAAATGTTAGTAGATTCATTAAGGGATTCACAAAGTCCCATGCTAGCTGAGGAACCATTGACAATCTTCTGCTGGTGAAGGGAGACTCAGATATTTTTTTTTCAGGGATGTGTCCACTGCCCATGCTCCAGTGAATGGCCACACAACCATGCACATATTGCATCACAAAGTGGACTCAGAGGGGAGAAAAACCCTTGAAGTTAAGAGGGAAAAGTGATGGGGTGTATGGGAGGGTAAAAAGTTGGCAGATGGACTTGATCAAAACACATTCTGTATGCTGCTATCAAATACTCAATAAAAATATTTTACAAACAACACAGTGTTTAAATTCATTCCCTCCCATTTATACTGTCTTCTTTCCTTCTATCTTTTGTTCAAGTTTTGTGTTGTTTTTTATTTTATTTTTATTCAGTTTTCATTTTATGTTTCTAAGTACAGGGAAATTGGAGGGAAAACATCACCTCATCTCACCTCATGTCCCTCCTTTCTGCTGAGCTTCCCACCTGGACAGATGTAGGTCTGAAGACCCCACCTCTTGGCTTTGCAAGAATCAGTTTAAAATTCTGCATTCTATGTTCTTGCCTTGATCAGGACATTCAATTCCTTCCATTTTTGCAGCTGCCAGGGCCTGCTGAATTAAGGTTTACATTAGAGTATTTTAACACCATTTTCTCTTATCCTTAAACTATATCATGTGCTTAAAAAAAGTGGCTTTACCTGGGCGGTAGTGGTACACGCCTTTAATCCCAGCACTCAGGAGACAGAGGCAGGCGGGTCTTTGAGTTCAAGGCCAGCCTGGTCTACAGAGCGAGATCCAGGAAAGGTGCAAAGCTACACAGAGAAACCCTATCTCAAAAAAACAAAAATAAATAAATAAATAAATAAATAAATAAATAAATAAATAAAATCTGTCTTTAAAAAAGAGTGGCTTTAGAGTCATATCATAAACAGTAAAACAAAACAAAATAGGACAGAAAATGTCTGTGATAAAAATATTGGATATATGCACTCTCGGCTTCTCATACTTTTTCTTCTTTTAAAAATACATTTGTCTTCGAATGACTGAGACTCCATATTTCTTTAAGTACCTCAGTTTAGAATTAAATAAGAGGGTTTGAGACAGTCTAAAAGAGAAAGAACTTGCTATGTACAGGTTTTGGATCTTATCAATAAGGTCATAGGTGCCAAAGCCAGAGGGAGAGTGGTGATGAAGTCCTAGACAAAATCCTTATGGAAAACTACAAAGACTTACAAAATAAATTAAAAGGATATTGTATTTATAATTACATTACATGGGATGAGGCAAGAATGTAAGAGTTAGAATAGCAATGATGTATCTTCAATGATTAGAAGCTTTTGCAACCCCAAACAAATGTAGCTGAGGATTAGTTACTCAGGATACTGTCTGGTGTTATCTCCCAGAAAATAATGACACTGTTGTAAAATGAATATTAATAATTTTATTTATTGTAAGTCTCTGAGTTTGAGTAATTAAAAATGATTTTAGTGCCTGTAATTTGTATGATGGTTAATCTGATTTACTATTAAGTTGAATGGATTACAAAACATCTTATAAGGTATGCTAACCATACTGCTACATTTTTGCATAAAGCATGACCAAAAGTAGACCATGAGGGCTCTGAACTAAGACTTGATTAATTCCTTGATATATATGAGTAAAATGGAACTATTTAGAGATGATGAAATGTAAGAAGTGAGACCTAATTAGAGGAAGTAAGCCACTGAATGAGGTGGATGGTGGCTGTACCTTTCCTTGGCCTCTTCCTGTTTGCCCTTCTCTGTTTCCTGACTATCACAGCAATGTTCTATTGCTGCATACAAGCACATTGGGCCAACCAAACATGGCTTGATATCTCTAAGAGCATTAATCAAAGTACCCACCCTTTCCTAATTGTTTGACAGATATTCAGTCACAACAATATAAAATACTAAACAAGTAATAAAACATCACCTGTAGTAAAGGCATTATGTGTAACTGCATACTATTGGTAGTAGATTACATGGGGAACTGTAGAAGGTCCTGATACTTTGAAAAACTCAGCTGAATCTACAGGAGACAGACACCAACACCTTCCCAGCTCTATTGGAGGGGTTTAATAAAGCTACCCAGCTCAGCTGTCTAAACAATGAGGGGCAAGGGACATGCAGAGCACCATCCTCAGTAGGTTTTGCTTAGACTTTGTCCTGATCCATCTATCACTGGAGAGGAGGCTTTTATTAACTGTCAGTAGTGTTTTGGTAAGCTCTTGTAGCAATGTAGATCTCTTTTAGTTTCATTCTGTGCATTTAATTACAAATAAAATATTATAATAATTAAAACAGTATCAGTCTTTTACTTATTCTAACATCAATTCTACCAACTACAGTTGATTTTGCAGCCTGTGTTAGGTACTGTAGTGGATATGGATTGGAGGCCAGGGTTATTAACTTCATGGAATTTGGAGACTCCTAAAAAAACAAGTAAGTGTTGCACATAAAATCATATAATTTTTAATGATCATAGTAAGTACAGATTTTATACTTCCCAAGTAAAGAGACGAAACCAAATTCTTTGTATGGTTTGAGCAGTTGGCTTCTTTACTGGTCCTTTTAGTTCTTTTTCATTTTTTATTTTTCAATGATTTTTAAGTAAGTGGTTTCCATTCTATTTTCATTTGTATCCAGGAGCCTTTAAATTCTAACCTAGTTATAAGCAGGGAATTCCACATTTTGATACTTCTATGTAAAAACACAGCTCTGAGAAGTTGGTGCTGTCATGTTTACCTTGAATCATGAGAGTAGAGGTACATTCAACTCTGGAACCAGCTTTTCTCTATTTCTGATCACTCCATGGCTCTTGCTGAATCAATATAGGTCCTAAGAATCAACAGAGAAACCAATAGAAAGAAGTCTACAATATAGTTATAAATCTCTTTTCAAAAATTAATAATTTCAATTAAATGTGAAAGAAAAATATAATTCTCGGGGCATATGTAAAATAGGCTAGGGAAATGTGGAAAGACAAGCTGTCACAATAACCGAGCAACAGATAGTAATCAAATTAGAGAAAATTGATTTTACCTTTCAAGTTGGCCATAAAAAGTATAAATTGCACAGGCAATGGATTACTTAATGATATCTAGGAAAAGAACACTGGGTGATCCAAGGTATATAAAGGATGGAGTTGATTATATTGCAGAACTCACAGAGCTGAGGAGAGCTTATTGCAAAATAATGCCTACAGCAGAGCTTATAAGAGCAGTGCCTCCAAACCGAACACTTCAGAACTGCTGTGAAGACAGCATTACTAACTCAAAGAGCAAAGAGCCAGTCTTGCTCCTTCTGAATTTCTTTTCTTTGTTTTTAATTGAAGGTAGATTTTTTTTCTCAAACAATGTATCCTGGTTATAGATACCCCCCTCTACTACTCCCAGTCCCTCTCCAACTCCACACAATCTTCTCTGCCCTCCAGATCCACTCCCTTTCTGTCTATTATAATAAAATAACAGTCTTCTAAGAGATAAGAATCAAACATGACAGAATAAAATTTAATAATATGAATCAAAAACTTTCATATTGAAGTTGGGCACAGCAACCCAACAGGAGGAAAAGAGTCCCAAGAGTAAGAGAATAGTCAGAGAATCACTTATTCTCATAGTCAAGAGTCCCATAAATATACTAAGCTACTAGCTATAATATATACTCAGAGGACCTGGTGTAAACCCATGTAGGCCCTGTGCTTGCTACGTCAGTCTCCATGAGCTCATATGTGCCTTGCTTAGTTGATTCAGATGGCCTTGTTTTCCTAGTGTCCCTTCATCCTCTCTGGCTCTTACAATCTTTCTGCATGGTTCCTTGATATCTGAGAGGAAGAATTTGATGGAGACCTCTAATTTCTTCTATCTCTCTCTCCACCTAATGCCTTGCTGTGGGTCTCTAAATCTGTCCCCATCTGCTTCTAGAAGAAGCCTCTCTGATGATGACTGGATAAGACACTGATCTATGAGTATAGCAGAATATCATTAGGAATCATTTTGTTAATTTTTTTGACCAATAGTGTTTGATTTTACCCTAGGTCTTGGGGTAATTTAGACTCTTGACCTTGGTTACCCAAGCAGTGTTGGGTATGGATTCTATCTCATGGAGTGAGCTTTAAATCAAATTAGACATTGGTTGTCTACTCCTACAAGATCTGTGCCACCATTGCCCTGGAATATGTTTCAGGCAGGATAGATTGTAGGTCAAAAGTTTTATGTTTTTTTTTTTGGCAGAGTTGGTGTCTATATTTTTCTTTCAGTAGCCCACAGAGTGCCTTCATACACCAAACTAGAATATGGGTAAAGCCTCCATGGAATCACCAGCTCAACTTCTTCATGTTCAATGAGTCATGTAGATGTTGACTTGACATACTGTCAGTTTGTGGAGAGCAACCTTCTGTTTTATCATCAGCCTGAGTTGTTTGAGAACTTCTATGCCCCCTCCACTTAACCAATAACTCAATTAAATGCAACCCAGTCCCACCAGAGGAAGCTTCGTCTGATTACAAGAGATGACCTGTTGAGATTCTGTATCCCCTAATACTAGAAGTCTTCACTAGGATCCCCTTCATAGATTTTAAGAATGGCCACCAATTGCAGCTGTCTGTCCCCACACTCTCTCCTTCCACCCATCTCCCTCTGACCTGATTCCCCATTCTGATTTCCTTCCTATCCCCAAGGCCTCCAGACTACCCACAAAATCTATTCTAATTCCCCTTTTTGGGTAGATCTCCCTTGGAAATCCCCCTATACCCCTCCTCTTTTCCTAACCACTCTCCATCTACTGCTTGTAACTTGGTTGTTATTTACTTAATGGCTAATAACCACTTATAAGTGAATATGTATTATATTTGTCTTTCTGGATCTGCATTACCACACTCTGGATGATTTTTTTTCTAGTTGTATCCATTTACCTGAAAATGTCATGATGCCATTTTTTTAAGAGCTGAGTAATACTCCGTTATGTGAATGTACTATACTTTCTCCTTCTCCTCCTCCTCCTCCTCCTCTTTTTGAGGAGTATCTTGCTTTTAGTTTATGGCTATTATGAATAAAGTCACAATGAACATAGTTGAGCAAGTGTCATAGAGTAAGATGGAGTGTCCTTTGGGTTTATGTTCAAGAGTAATGTAGCTGGATCATGAGGTAGATTGATTCCCAATTATCTAAGGAAATGACATGTTGATTGCCATAGTGGTTGTAGGTGATTGCAATGGAGGAGTCTTCCTCTGGCTCCACAGTCTCCCCAGCATGAGCTGTCACTGACAAAGCTGTTTTGATTTGCATTTCTGTGATAGCTAACGATGTGGAATATTTCAAGTATTTCTCAGCCATTTGAGATTCCTCTATTGATAATCCTCTGTTTATATATGTACCCCATTTTTAAATGGATCATTTGGTGTTTTTGCTGTTGTTGTTATCTAATTTCTTGAATTCATTATATATTTTGGATATTAGTCCTATATTGGATGTGGATTTGGTAGCATTTTTCCCCATTGTTCAGGGTGCTGCTTTGCCCTGTTGACACCATCCTTTTCCTTATGGAAGCTTTTCAGTTTCATGAGGTGCCATTAATTTTTTAATAGTCCATCTTAGTGCCTGTGTTAATGGTGTTCTGATTACAAAGTCAAATCATCTCCTGTGCTGATGCAGTCAAGGCTATTCTCTACTTTCTTTTTTATAAATTTTAGTTTGTATGGTTTAATGTTGAGGCCTTTGATCCACATGGACTTGAGTTTTGTCCAGAGTGATAAATATGGATCTATTTGAATTCTTCTACATGCAGAAATCCATTTTGACCAGCACCCTTTGTTGAGGATGCTCCTTTTTCGAGTGTGTACTTCTGGCTTCTTTAGAAAATATCAAGGGTCCATTGGTGTGTGGATTTACATCTTCCCCATTTGTATGCCTCTTCTGAGACAAGAAGAATGCACCAACCTCACCTAGCACCACCAAACTGGCTCTATTATTCTTACCAACACAATAAATTTTTAAATGGAGTGTCCTTTGGATGTACGTTCAAGAGTAGTGTAGCTGGAACCATTAAAGGATATATTCTTCATTATTCTTCCATATAAAGTCTATTTTGTTGTTGTTGTTTGTGTGTGTGTTATGTGCAAGTTTGTATGCCCATGTATACACATAGAAGACAGAGAAAGATATGGAGTCTCCTTATCTATCATTCTTTGAAGTATTCTCCTGAGAGAGTGTTTCCAAAAAATTTCCTACATCCACATTGGCAGCCAGCAGTCCCCAGAGATCCTCCTGTCTCTACTCACTACAACTGGAGGTTACATAGAGATTTATGTGGACTCAAGAAGTTTCTAATGTGGGTTCTAAGGATTTGAACTCAGGTCAACAATCTTGTACAACTACAAGAACTCTTATCCAAAAAACCATTTCCATAGCTTCCCCAAATAAGTATATATTAAACAAAAAAGGATTAAACTTTTTCCAAGTTCAAAATATATTATTTTGAAAGATAGGTAACTCGCCGGGCAGTGGTGGCATACGCCATTAATTCCAGCACTGGCATCGAACTCACAGAGAGCCAGGTGGATCTCTGTGAGTTCGATGCCATCTTGGGCTACCAAGTGAGTTCCAGGAAAGGCGCAAAGTTACACAGAGAAACCCTGTCTCGAAAAACCAAAAAAAATAAAAAAGAAAGAAAGAAAGAAAGATAGGTAACTAAATCAAAGACTGGAAAATATATTTGTAACTTATTTAACAAAGAGTTTATATAAAAATTTACCAGGAATTACCATAAAATAACCATTAAAAGAAAAATAGCACATTAAAAATTAAATGTTGACTTATTAAGTAACTCAATGATTCCTTGTTTCTGTATAAACCCTGAAGGACTGAAAATAGTACATACATAAGTCTGTCCATTTTGTTACTGCTGAGCATTGTCTCAAGTCAGAAACATCCCTAATGTTCATCAATTAATGAATGGATGGACAGATCTTGATAAAAAAAAAACCAGTGGAATATTTAAACACAAATGCTAAGGTGGTCATGCCATATTTCAGTGTGGATAAATCTTCGAAACATTTGATAAGAAATCAGGCACAAAATCACATACTCCATAATTCTGCTTTTATTAGCAACCAGAATAGACAGGTACATGGAAACAGAAGGAGGAAGGGTGGTCTACAGAGGTTGGAAGAAGTAAAGGATTGAAAGAAGGATTAGTCATTAGTGGGAACAGGCATAAATTCACTTTAACCCTGAGGACGGTCATCACACAGTAATGTGAACATACTAAGTAATGCTCAGCTGCTGACTGAAATTTGGTTCTTTTATGCTGTGCAAGCTTTATTAAAAATATTTATAAAAACAGACAGTCAAATGACCTGGAAAGTGTTTTCAGAAATCATGCAATGTTTCTGATCAGATAAACAAAAACGTCAATATCACTCCATTTCATTTCTATGGGATGTCTGAAATAGTAAACACTTTTCAAAACTTGGGTAGATTGTATATAATTTACACTTTAATATTTTGGTACTGAGATTGTCAAATTACTCAAGAAACTTGACTAACAGATTCATTTTTTTTTTTTTTTTTGAGACAGGGTTTCTCTGTGTAGCTTTGCGCCTTTCCTGGAACTCACTTAGTAGCCCAGGATGGCCTTGAACTCACAGAGATCTGCCCGGCTCTGTCTCCCAAGTGCTGGGACTAAAGGCGTGCGCCACCACCGCCCCAGATTCATAATTTTTAAAAGGAATTTTTTTTTTAAAAAAATCTTCTATTTCATTCCTAATTGGTACAGAAGATAAATGAAAAGATATTTTCATCAGAGTGACTTATTCAGGAAATGCAGATACTGAATTCATAAGAGTTTAAACAATATATAATCCAACTGCTCATCTATAGAAGAATGGATGAAATGAGTGGTTTACCCACACTCACCATAGGTTGTGGAGTATCGATAAAAATGAAACACCTAAACAACAGAACAATATGGACGAATCCAGAAGCACACATAAGGTTGCAGATACTAAATATGACACCAACCTTTAGATGGATTCCATTCATGTTATGACCATGAAGAGTCAGGATGTTCGCTGCCTTTCTTGGAGTCCTAATTTGATGTTCATATGAACTTTGTTCAAACCGTGCTACTTCAAATTTCAGTTGTGGTGGCTAACACCCATAATCCTAGCACTTAAGAGATAGGGACAGTATGAATTCTGAGTTGGAAGCCAGCCTAGGCTAGGTCGTGAGTTTCAGCCCAGCCTAGGCCAGAGAATGAAACTTGTTTCAGGAAACCTAAACAAATTAATAAATAAGTAAGTAATCCCCCCAAAACACAATCAGTCTCTCTTTGTGTTAATATATACTGGAACTTCTCATTTTATTAGTGTGATATTTTTACATACTTTTAGCATATGTAACATGTTTTTTTCTGACATAAATTGTCATGGAGGATAGTGTACCTTACTTGTTACTTACTCTGTTAAAGGCTTTTATATTAGCGTTTGAACATGTTTTGCTTTTATTTTTTTTCTTTTGGAATTACCATCTTACTTCTCACACCTCTGTCCAAGCTCATTGGCAGGCTAACAACAATTCACCTGCTGATTTGTCAGCTTACGACATAACTCCACACGGCACCACCTGTTTACAACATACTGTACAGATCCCTTTTCAAAACTTCATGAATATTAAAGTGAATGTCCCTGCCTTCTTTAATGTATCTGGCTTTATATTCTCCTCCCCATGCGTAACCCAGGTGTTGATTTAAAATTCAATGACACCAATGATTATCATTCTAAATTATCTCTTATTCTTTCAGTCCTTGACATATCTAAGACAGAAGCCTGGGAAACACGTTCTTTCCCATTGACCATATAGCATGTCTTGTCAGTGAGGGCTGAAGCCTCATCATTGGAATTTCCATCTAAACAAAGATTCACAGCAAGCCTCCCAGCAGCTGCCTTGTCAGGTTTGTGAAAGGGAAAAATTAAATCTACTATATTTATTCCAAGTCTCCTCTGTAATAGGTCTCATATGAGAGCTTAATTTTATTTTCTGTTTATCAAAAATAAGGCCTACCGGAGACCGGGTGTGGAAGCAATTATGTGAAGCCATCCCACAGATGGTGGGCGGTAGTAAGAAATTGCTGATGGGAATCTGTTCCTTTAACAAGCCAAGAGAAATGGCATTTGACTCTCCTCTTTATAAATGGTAATACCTACTGCTTCTTAAATCGGATGACTCCTCTACTCTATCAGAACAAGGGATCTGAAAAAAGATAATAAATGTTACTGAATGGGAATGAAGCAATTCACAGTCTTTATTCTATCAGCGTAGGCATTAGGCAGGTAGACAAATGGAGAGAGGGGTTGGTAGGCATTATTTAAAAATGTCCAAAAGAGGGAAGCCAGAATTTTAATGAAGTTTCTTATGGATGAAAGATATCCCTTTTCACTAATTTTTTAATGCTCTTTCCAATGAATCAAAGTGTAGTATGTTTATTGTTTACATTTATCCTTATGCACATCATTACTGTTAAAATACTATACACCTAAATAACTTTACAATAAAATAACTGTTTAAATATTCATTTATGTATTTGTATAGAAGTAATTTTTTTTGTCTTTTAAAAGTAGACTTAATAATCTACCTTTTTTTTCTTTTATTTTACAATACCATTCAGTTCCACATAACAGCCACAGATTCCCCTGTTCTCCCCCCTCTCACCCCCCTCCTCTTACCCCCAGCCCACCCCCCACTCCCACCACTTCCAGATCAAGACCACCCCCGAGGACCAAGACCGACCTGATAGACTCAGTCCAGGCAGGTCCAGTCCCCCCCTCCCAGATTGAGCCAAGCGTCTCTGTACATGTCCCAGGCTTCAAACAGCCATCCCATGCAGCGAGCCCCAGACCTGGTACCACTGCCTAGATGCCTCCCAAACAGATCAAGCCAATCAACTATCTCACCTATTCAGAGGGCCTGATCCAGTTGGGGGCCCCACAGCCATTGGTTATTAGTTCATGTGTTTCCATTCGTTTGGCTACTTGTCTCTGTGCTCTATCCAACCTTGGTTTCAACAATTCTCGCTCATATAAACACTCCTCTTTCTCGCAAATTAGACTCCCAGCGCTCCACCCGGGGGCCTAGCTGTGGATGTCTGCACCCAGATTCCTCAGTCCTTGGATGGGGTTTCTGGCACAACAATTAGGGTGTTTGGCCATCCCATCACCAGAGTAGGTCAGTCCCGGCTGTCTCTCAGCCATTGCCAGCAGTCTATTGTGGGGGTATCTTTGTGGATTTCTGTCGGCCTCTTTAGCACTTTGTTTCTTCCTTTTCTCATGTGGTCCTCATTTACCATGGTCTCCTATTCCTTGTTCTCCCTCTCTGTTCTTGATCCAGGTGGGATCTCCCGCTCTCTTTCCCTCGACCCTCGCCGTTCATTGCTCCCACTCATGAAATGCAAATCAAAACAACTCTGAGATACCACCTTACGCCTGTCAGAATGGCTAAGATCAAAAACACTGAGGACACTTTATGCTGGAGAGGATGTGGAACTTTGGGAACTCTCCTCCACTGCTGGTGGGAATGCAAGCTTGTACAACCACTTTGGAAATCAATATGGCGCTTTCTTAGAAAATTGGGAATCAATCTCCCCCAAGATCCAGCTATACCACTCTTGGGCATATACCCAAGAAATGCTCAATCATACCACAGGAGCACTTGCTCAGCTATGTTTATATCAGCATTGTTTGTAATAGCCAAAACCTGGAAACAACCTAGATGCCCTTCAACTGAAGAATGGATAAATAAATTGTGGCACATATACACAATGGAATACTACTCAGCAGAGAAAAAATGACATCATGAGGTTTGCAGGCAAATGGATGGATCTAGAAAAAATCATCCTGAGTGAGGTAACCCAGACCCAGAAAGACAAATATGGTATGTACTCACTCATAGGAGGATACTAGATGTGGAACAAGGATGACTGGACTGCTACTCACATCACCAATGAGGCTACCGGTAAAACAGGACCCCAAGAAAGACACGGGGATCACCCAATGATGGAGAAATGGATGAGATCTACATGAACAGCCTGGACATGAGTGGGAGCAATGAACAGCGAGGGTCAAGGGAAAAAGAGCGGGAGATCCCACCTGGATCAAGAAGTATTTTTTAATGAGGTTGACATTTCCAGGTACTGTGAAGACAGTAAGTTGTGAATAAAAATCTAATGTCTACATCACACACTATGAGTAGCCTCAAACATACAAGAGAGTTTTTCTATTCTATGGATCTGAAATGATACTTAACTCATCAAGCATTTTTCTTTGTTGTAGAAGAGTCTCACTCAGCAAGCAAACCTGGGCTGGAACACACTGCAGAATATTCTGGCCATAAATGTATGGCAATACTTACACTTCCACCTTCTATAGGTAGATATGACAGGCATAAGTACCAACCCTGGTTTTTTGTTAACATTTAATCCTGGTAATGTTTAGATAAAATTATATCTCACTGCCTGTCAGTGAAAGGGCTAAGATGGGAAAGGCTTCAACCAACTTTACAGAAAATTATCTTGACATTCTTCAGCCTCTTCAGATTTGAACTCATTAATAATATCATTACATTTTCACAGGTATACCCGATATAACCTACAACATTAATGTTAGTTACAATTCCAAATGTAAATTTTATTGTCCTCACTATCCTAATTATTATCATGGCATACTACTTATTCTGTCTTATTCTTACAGTATATAGCTATACGTGAGCCCTCTTATATTTTGAAATAAAACTTACTGGTCAAAACAACCTAGATATGAGTAAGATATTTTGCCACAATTTCCTGTTTTGTAGCTTAGAAAGGATGGATACTGTTAATAATAAACAAGAAGAAAAATATTAGATTAATTAGTTAGTCATCTACATTCTTTTCTTATTTTTATTTCTTATCCCCTTGTTGGCCTCCTTTTTCTTCTCCTTCTTTGGGAGTTTTTAAGAATCTAGGGGCTAGAAAGATGATTTAGGAGTTAAGAATATGTGTTCTTCCAACACAAATTGAGTTTTCAGCACCCAAATACTGTAGCTTACAGTACCTGTAAATCCAGCTCCATGGGATTTAGTGTTTTATTTTTGTTTGGTTGGTTTTTTCCAGACTCCATGGACATGTGCACTTCCATGTTCACATCATCCCACAAAGCACAAACATAATTAAAAACAAGAAGAATCTTAAAATTCCCTCTCTGTGAAAAGTAGCAATTTTGATTAACTTGTGAGGGGAAGGGAAGAAGGGAACTAAGTCAGTTGAGGGCAATGATTCTCAGTTGTCATTTTAGAGCTCTATGCAGTGTGCTGCCCCAGTGATGGTATTTTATTTCAGATTATTCTTGTTGAATGAGTTGTATTGTGCATAATATGTTAGTTAGCTGAAGCCCTGACTGCTGCCTGGTGAAGATATGTAGTAAACGCCTCCAGACAGGGGAAATGGTACACCCAAGGGACCTTTGGCCCCCTGTTGTGATTGAAGAAGGAAAGACTTATGCTCCTCTCTAGCTTAGAGAACAATGTTTCTTTGAGAGAAGACTCACCAAGTCAGTAGAGTCTATGTGTTGTATTTTAAAAATAGTGGGAAGGAGTCACACCATACAACAGGGCCCATGTGGGATGTTTATTGAGGGGAGGCCAGAGAAGAGGGCAGAGACTGGTACCTGGGAACAAGAGTGAAGGAAGAGAAAGAGACTGGAGGTGACCAATGCCTACCTTTTATGAGGAAAGGTAGCAAATGTGAACAGGGGGTACTCTTAGTGGCTGTAGTTGAGGATCTATCCTGTCAGGACAATAAGGGCAGGCCAGTACAGATGTCTGAATGCTAACACTATGTTTAAACAGTACTAGAGACAAATAAAGTGTTAATTATTTAGAGGGTTCTGAGGCCATTTCTAGGCTATTGAATAAAAGGAAATAGAAAGAGCTCATGATGTAAAAATAGATACTGAACATTAAAAAGACAGGTGAATACTTCTGTAATTTAGTAACAATACCAATTAGTATTTGTGATCTTTGTTTATTTCAACATCTGTTTAAATGTACAGCTTTTGGATTAGGGATACAAAGTGAAGTTAGCAGATACTAATTTTGACTAACTATGCAATCATAGTTAGTCATTTTGATATTATTTTTAAAAGATGAGAAATATGTGTACTAAATAGGATATCATAACTTTCCTCAATTATCCAAACAGCAATTATCCTAAAAGACTAACCTCAATGACACACCTGGTGTCTTTAAGAGCGTGAAATAATTTACCCAGAATTTTATCGATAATTTCAACTAATTTTAAGTACTGAAATTTTCTAACTTGTTAAGATTTATTTATGTTAAATATGAATTTCATTTAAAATATTTTAAGAAATGCAGAAGGATGATGTAAGAATATTACCAAGTACTTAGTTTTTGTTATTGTTTTCAAATATATTTTATTCATCTTGACAATTTCATATATGTACATTCCTTTATCTGCTTCCCACTACATCTTAAATTCTCTTCTCAGTAAGCACCCATCATATATTCATGTCGTTATTTCTTTTAAATAATTCTCTGAGTTTATTTAGGGATGCCTTCATGTGCATATCGATGTGCGATTATTTACTGAATCATGAGCAGCTTGCTAGGGGCTCTGTTCCTTCAGAACGATAATTGTTCCTATCCTAGCCGCCTCTACTAGTGTTTTCTTAGGTGTGGAACCAACCTCTTATACCCTTCCTTCATCCATGTGTGAATGTTGAAAGTTCTAGTTTGCATAGGTCTTACCTATAACCATAGAGAAGTATTCAAATTTTAAAAAGTCTTTCTTAAGCATTTTTTAAATTAAGAAAACAGTTTTTATTCATTTTACATTCCAAAGATCCCTTTTCCCTATCAGCATTTTTAAGACTAAGAAATGCCAAAAATCAAAATGATTTTGTCTCTGTATGATAAACTTAAATCTTTCTTAGATTTTTTTTTAACTGCAAATAAGGAATTTATTCATGAAAATATCCTTCCATTTTTCATTGGTTGACTAGTGGCTAAGGTTTATACATTTTGGTATTAAGAACGTAGATCAGGGAATGAGACTCAGAATAAAGCTGGATGCTCTCCTCCTGTGAGTGACAGTACATTATGCTTTGGCCCAAATCTGCCCTACCCCTAAAATACAGACTAAATTTAATTTGGAGAGTTTTGTTCTTCCCTGGTCCTACCATTGCCTTTTGACCCAGACAGTCCCCAACACCTTCTTAGGAATATCAAAAGAGAGAGAGAGAGAAGACAAAGAATAGCTGAAAGATTTTACAAAGAGAAAGGGACCTTCCTCTATATAAACTGCATTGGAGAATATCTGATTGTACGAAGGGAAAAATAATTTCAAAGAGAAAATGATTTGATCTCTCTTCAGAGGAGTGCTAAGCTGATAATCTATGGTTAAAAACATTAATGATCCAAGGTATGTAAAGAATTTAGACATACCATTTTCAAACACTGAGTACTAAGCATATGGAATGCATTGAGCAAAATGACCATCAAAGCAAATAAATAAATGAGCTTAAGAAACAGATGTTTGTACATGAGGGAAAGGATTAAAGGAACACAGACCAGTCAATGTGAGGAATTATGATAAAACTGGACAGCCTCTTTGAGCCACATGCTGCTTTCAGTCTATCCATCTAAACTATGAATTGATACTTTTAATTAAATATGCCTTCTGAAGCCATTATCTATGTCTTAAGGTTTGGCTTAGTCCACAATTGACTTAGGTGTTCTCGTCTTTGGCTCATTAATGAAAAACACATATGCAATACTGCAAGGGAAATGAAGGATACTTTCTATAACTCCTGCTATTCCTATAAAACTCAGTGTCTTATTAATGAAGCTGATGGATTAGCTGACCATTGCCTAAATATGCAGATGTCTGATGTGAGCCAGTTCCTATGATGATTTACCCACCCCACTTAATGCTTTGAGAGATGCTTTCTTCTCAGAATTTGATTTAGGGCAGAGCACTGTAGGTTCTGCATTCCTTTCACTGTGCTTCTCTTAGTTGTGAAACGATGCTGCTGCATGCAACAATTTTCTTTCCTTTTTAACCCTTTCTTACTTACAAAAAAAAACTATTGCTCCTGCTTAGTCATCGAGCTTAGGCTCTGAAACTGAAGAAAGGGCCCTCTGCTTTTGGCTTCTCATCAGTATACACTAATGCTGGGAAATCAATATAAAGTAGACACTACTAAGTGTGTTCTCACACATTGGTATATTTATCTTAATGAAAATACAGAGCAGTCTGTGTCTTTGGCTTCCTCTTGCACATAGGGATAGATGTGTAGCCTTGTACAATGACCTTGACTTTGTTTCAGAGGCTGTGATACCAGATTGTGTAATTTAATTCATTTATCCTTTACGGAAGTCTGAAAGATTATTTCTAATATTATTGCTAAAGGTTGAACTGTGGCCTCTCTCACAGTTCATATATTGAAGTCCTAACCAGCAGCCTTTCCAGAATGTGATCATGTCTGGAAATAGGTCAATTGCAGATGTAATTAGTTACTGAGGTGATATTGAACTAGGGTAGAACCTTAATTGTATATGACTGGAATCCTTACAAAAAGGGGGAAATTGTACAGAGCCACAGGCAGGGTAAATGACTCTTGGAGGTAAAGGCAAAGCCAGGGCTATGAAGCTATTCTTTGTCAGGCCGCAAATGTAATAGAAATGCCATGAGAAGCATCAGAGTGGCAGGCATTGGGTAGGGTCTCTCTGGTGTATCTCTTACTAGAAAACACATGTCTTTAAAAATAGTAAGGTTTGGGTACCAATTCTATAGTAGTCTAGGACTAGTTATGTGGCATAGTTCCTCCTAAAATTATGTTTCTGTTGATCATTCTTAGTGCTAGGATTACATGTGTGGAGTCCAATGTCAGCACATGTTTGGTTAGGTGAGTCACACAGCTTAGGGTACCTTACTATGTTGGCCATAGTAATATGAGTATCATTTTCTTGCTGAAAAAAAAAAAAACAGGGCTTTGTCTATCCTGGTTATAGTGACAGATGTTGGGTTGGAAGGTAGAGTATCCATACATAGCTATCCTAGTTCAAGATACACATCTAAAAGGAAAAAACAGAAGTGCTTAAATCATACAGTTCAAAAAAGTGGTTCTGCATTTCATAAGATGAATTTTGTTTAAAAAAAAAGGCTATGATTTTTAATTTACCAAAATTGTATTTTGAACTTAAGGTGGTTTCTATTGCTATGAAGAGACACCATGACCACAGCAGCTGTTATAAAGGAAAACATTTACTTTGGGGTGGCTTATAATTCAGAGGTTTAGTTCATGATCATCTTGGCAGGAAAAATAACAGCAGGCAGAGACAAAGGAGCTGAGCGTTCTACATCAGGATCATTAGGCAGCAGGAGGAGAGAGGGACGACACAAGGCTTTGGTTGAGCATTTGAAATATCAAAGCTTACCCCAGTGACACACTTCCTCCAACAAGACCACACCTCTGATAGTGCCACTCCTTATGAACCTACAGGGGCCATTTTCATTCAAACTACCACAATTTCCAAGCACAATAAAAAAGAGGAAAAAGATTAATTAAATTCTTTAAGAGCTAAGAGATAATTTGAAATCACCTAAATCTGTTAAATATTTCCACTTTAAATTTTTATGAAAAAATATATGCTAAGTAAGGAAAGAAACACCACTCATACACATTGTCGGTGAAAGTCAGTGAAAGGGCCAGTGAGCTCAATGTTTGATAGATAAATGGACTGTTGTCATTAAGAGAATAAAGGGATAACAGTTGAAAGTGACGTAAGTAGAAAAATGTCTAAAGTCAAAAACAGGAAAAAGAATGAATGTGATGGTGATCAGATGAGCATTACTTATTTGTTAAACCTTTCTTACAGTTTAAATTAAATTTATGTTCACTTTTTACAAACATTAAATATCAGATATTAGTGGAACACCTATGATTATAATACATAGGGATTGGATAATATTTAAAACAGATTAACCAATTCTGTCTCTTCAAATATGCATTGTTTATTTATATGCATTTACTAACTCAAACTCCTCTCAGCTGTTTAAAATGGTTTTTACAATATTGTTTTTTATGGCACCCTCTTGGGTAGAGCCCCTACAGATCTTCTTCCCAGACTATGGCCTACATTCATTCACCAGCCCTTCCCAACTGTGGTTCTCTCTTTTCTAATGTGTTGGTAAACAGCAACTACTCAGGGAATCTTTCCTGACTGTCTTAGTCTCTCAAAAACACTACCTACCTATATACCCAGTCACCATCAACTCTATTATCAGGAGATACATCTATGAATTTGTTGTCAAATACAAATTAGTCATGTACACACAAACAAAACTGAACTTAGTAGATTTTATTTATATGTGGTTGTGTAATACTAATAACCAAACAAAAAGAGCCCATTAATTTGAGAGTTAGTTGGGTGTGGAACATGTTGAAGAAAAGTATATAGGGGAAGGGATAAGGTGAGTTTGGAGAGTGAAAAGGGAGTAGTGATGTAATTATATTATAATCTGTATATGCTTTGTACAAAAAACTGAAAGAAAATGATGATGAAAACTAATATAATTGAAAATAGCAGGGAAAAATTATAGCAGACACTAAAGAAAAACAGAATAGTATAAGGGAACATTTTGAAAACCCGAATTCCATTAAATTAGAACATAATAGGGTAAAATTCTTGATTATTCCAAATAATCAAGTTAAATCAATAAGAAACCAACAACCTCAACAGACTTACATTAAAGGAGGAGAATGAAATAATAAAAAAAGCCTACAACTTGAGAAAGATCAGATCCAGATAGATTCTCATCAGAATTAAACTGGACTTTCAAAGAATGATAACCAAAGTTCTTAGCTTTCAAATGAATAAAAATAGAAATATCACTCCCAAATGCAACCTATGAAGCCAGTATTAATCTAATACTTAAACCATGTAAACACACACACACACACACACACACACACACACACACATACACACACACACACAAAATTCCCCACAAAACTAAGGACCAATATCACTGAAAAATAAAGATTCAGAAATACTTAGTAAATTAGTAGCAAACAAAATAGAGGCACATACCTCCATGACAATTAGGTTGGCTTTATCCTGGAAATGCAGGGTTGTCTTAACATGCATAACTCAATAAATTAAACAAATCATATGAATAGACTTAAAGATAAAAATCACATGATCCTCGCAATAGATGCAAAAAAAAAAAAAGCCTTTGATAAATTCCAACATGCTTGCATTATAAAAGCCTGAGAGAGACTTTTATCTTTGCTTTCTTATGTATGGAGAAAACATGCCTTGATGAAGAGTGGAAATGACAAACCTATATAGCCAAATTTATCATAAATGTAGAAGAACTTGAACCAATCACATTTTGCTCAGGACTAAGGCTATCTATCATCTATACTCCTTTTCCATATAATTCCAAAAGTCCTAGATAGAGTGATAAGGCAAGAAAAGGAAATTAAAGGTATACAAATAAGAAAAGAAGTGAAAGTATCCCTATTTATAGATGATGTTATATACATACAGACAATATCCCAAAACTCCCACCAGAAAATTTTGGCAGGTGCAAAATAATTTATAAAAATTAGAAGCTGTTCTATGCACCAAAAACAAACTCTGAGAAAGATCATGGATACACTTTAATTTATAGTAGCATTAAGCATATAAATATATCTTGGAATAAACCTATCCAAGTCTTCTACAATGGAAACTTCAAATCTCTGACGAAAGAAACTAAGGAAGAAACTAGAAAATGAAAAGGCATCCTGTGTTTCTAGATTTGTAATATTCATATTGTGGAAACGTTCACCTTCCCAAAAGTAATTACATAAATAGTGTAATCCTAATAAAAATACCCAAAACATTCTTCACAGAATAGAAAAATAATTTTGAAATATGTACAGAGCCAAGGAAGACTCCAAAAGAGCCAAAGAAATCCTGAGCAAAAAAAAGATTACTGAAGAGTTTGTTGTTTCAGATATCAAGATACATTACAGAGACATAGTAGTAAAACATATATGGTATTGGCACCAAAATAAACATGTAGACTGTCCTAGTTAGGGCTTGTATTGCTGTGAAGAGACACCATGGTATTTAGTTGCGGTGGTAGCTTACAGTTTCAGAGGTTCAGTCCATTATCATCATGAGGGGGATTCTGACAGTGTCCAGACAGATATGGTTCTGGCTACATCTTGATTACAAGGCAGCAGGAAGTGGCCTGTGACACTGGGCAGTATCTTCAGCTTGGAAAACCTCAAAATCCATCCCCACAGTGACACACTTCATCCAACAAGGCCACACCTACTCCAACAAAGCCTTACTTCCTAATAGTGTCACTCCCTATGAGCTTAAGGGCCCAGTTACCTTCAAATTACTACATTGAACAAGGAAACAAAACAAAAATCCCAAACATTTGTTCTCTTAACTACAGCCATCTGATATTTGACAAAGAAACAGAAAGCATGAACTCTAGAAAAGACATCATCTCCAGTAAAGTGTATTGTAAAAAGTGGATGTTGTGGCCATAAAGTTCTTTCTTTTATATTCAGAGAATTCTGAAACATAGATTCTGCTTTAAGCCCTGGTCAGTACATCATGTCTTGAATATTGTTCTTGGTAATGAGGCCAACACAATCCGTTTTGTACTTGGGAACCCATTTGGGGGCAGATAAGAAATGACTATGTGTTTAGGGAGGGAAGAAAGTTGTGGAAGGAGGATGAACTGATTACAAAGGGAGCTGAAAGGCCTGGATAGGTGGATATAGAATGTAGAGTCAGATGTCTTGTCTGCACAATCGTCATCTGAATTTGCAGGCTTGTTGTTCTTGTGTGAAACTCAGATGCTAAGGGCCTGGTTTTCTTGTTTGTTTAATGAGGTAGAGAGTGACAATTACTTCATATAACTATTATCAGAGCTCATTAAAATGCATACAAAAATAGTCGCTCTACTGCTTCATAGAGTATAATACTCAGAATATTTATAAATGTTATCCAAAATGTTAAATTATAATCTTTTGGTTTTTTTATTTATGAAGAAAGATCATTTGTTATCATTTATTGTCCTCATTCCAAAAATCTTATGGACATATTTTCACCTATTTTAATCACAGGAGTAGGTCAGCTTTACTTGAACCACCCTTCATGATAGTGTTTTATATTCTGTTTCCTGGAAGTTCTCATTGTCATGTTAGCTCATTCACTTTGAAAAAAAAAAACTTTGGACAAACTGCTTTAGCAAATTGACATCTAAGGGTGTTTTATCTTATTTTATTTTTCGAGGCATAATGGATTATTCCATGTTCAAGACAACTCAGAAAGGGATTGAGAGAAAATGGAAGAGCTGCCCAAGTGAATTTAAATTCAAGGCATTTATATGAAAAGAGGGGTGGTGAAAGACACTGAGAGTTGAAACTGCCAGGAACTGGAAAGAGTACCCCCAAGAGACACCAGATGATTGATTTAACTTTGTTTATTTGGATATTTCCCCAAACATACTAAGGCAAGTTATTCTCTAATCCTTGAAACAGTGGCTAATACCATGTGTCAAGAGCTTCCAGATGTATGAATTTCTGACTGAACTCTGTACCTGTAATTAATTTGCTGTTTCTTCTTGAACTCTTGAATTTTCATGGGAAGCTATTCAGATATCCCAGCTCTTCTGGTTAAGATGCCAGGTAGTCTCCCAGCTTTAATTCATGATCTTTCTTGGGAATCACTTTCACCTTTAACTTCATCCAGCTGAGCCTCAAGTGCTCAGAATATCCCCTCATTTTTTTTTAAAAAAAAAAATGCTTTTATTCCCTTTGCAACAAATGAAGAACATTAGAGAAAACCATAACCAGTTGAAATTCAAAGTTGTGGAGCCCAGTCATAGTAGATACATCTACAAAATACTCCTACTCCTAAAGCTCAGGGGACATTGTAGAAGAGGTGGGCAGGAAGAATGTAAGAGCCAGAGAATCAGTGATTTTGCTTTGAGACCATATCTCCTAGTAGTGTCAGAAGACATACCCATAAAGTCTCACCAGCATGACTGCCCAATGTGACCTGACCTAGGATGACACCGATGGACATGCCAAACAGGATGGGAACAGCCCATGAGACCACAACCTTACACAAGGAACTACTGGTGACTGAGGAAAGCTGAGAGTGAGATGGTCCTTCCCAGGGAACAGCATACTAGTTGGTTGTCCAGTGCCAAATGGCCATCCCTGAAAACCTGTATACAAGCCACATTATACAGATTAACAGGTAATATTTAGGGATATGCATGCATACAATTATAATTGGTGCAAAAAGGAAGCCATGCATTTGTAAGAGAGAGAGATTTGGAGGTCAGAAAGGGAAGGGAGAAGTGCTGTATTTAAATTACAATCTCAAGAAACTGAAAAGAAAATAGTACATGCCCACTGTTTGTTAAAGTAAAAATGTATCTATTACTTGAGAATCCCATACAAGATTAAAATAAATTTTTGATCATATCTATTGCCCTCTCACCAATGACAACTCCCTCTAGATCCCCCACATTGTCCCACCTCCAATATCAGTTTGTTGGAGTTCTAATCCATGCTGCAGTATGTGCATAGATTAGCCATGGTGCATGTGCAATCCACTAGAAACCATAGCCCTTTAGAAAATGAATGTACCCTCGCATACCTGCCAATAATTTCACTGCTGTGGTGGAGCTTTGTTTCTCCTCCCCCAATCTGTACTATAATTTTGATTGCTTTGAGCAATACTTTTGAGCAAGTATTGTGCATAAAGTCACAGCTGCTATGAGTTCATGAGTAGAGAGGCCCTGTCCTGTCTACAGAGTACAGTGTAATAATAGCCATCTCCATTGTCTGGCTTTTAAAATCTCTGTGAAGATCTCTGAGTCCGTGTGTGTGTGTGTGTGTGTGTGTGTGTGTGTGTGTGTGTGTGTGTATGTGTGTGTGTGTGTTAGATATCTAATGCTGAAAACTCATCAAATCACATATTCTTTGCACCTTGACTAGTTATGGGTCTCTATTTTTATTACTACCCATAGCAAAATGAAGTTTTACTGATAAAGGATGAGGGGTGCACTAATATATGGGTTTAACAATAAGAATCTATAAGACAGTTTAATACTATAATAACAGTGAAATAGTAGGAGCATGGTACACACCTAGAACTTATGGGCTCCCTGGTCCTGCATTCTTATTCCTGGTCAGAGCACCAAGCCTAAGACTGTCTACAGAGTCAGTCTTAAAGCCAATCAGAAAACAGCTGGTTATCTTACTAGCATCTGTACCATTATTGCCCTGGTGAGCATATCTTGTCAGACTGATTATAATTGCAGTTTGAAGGATCCACAGATAGATAAGATCGTTGATGACTTTTCTCCTCCAGAAGCTTGTCTGGTACATCCTTTCATTTTTAACCATGTCAGTTCAGGTTATCATCAGATTCCTCTAATTTTTGCTTATATGTCTTAGGATAATGCTCTTGATAACTTCTACCTTTGATGTCTTAAGCAGTTTGAGGAACGTTTAAAGTCACTTGAACTCCCAGAAGCCCTTCTATATTTAAAATATAATTCATTCCAATCCACAGTCAAATACAAAATAGATGCCCTTTGCATGTTTGAATATTCATAAATTTACATGGGCATGAAAGTATACATGACATGAATCAAATGAAAACTCCTAATTGACATTCTTAGAGTTAACTTGCCAATTTCCACAAACTCAGCTGCTTCTTCAGCATGAACTTCTTTGCCTTAAATATTTCTTTTTCATATAAAACAGTACTGAATAAAAAATATATCACATCGAATAGACAAAAGCCAGAATTTCTTCATTCTGTTGAAAAATTAATGCTTCAATGTGTTTAAATATTTTCACTAAGAATATTAAGTCATGAAAGTTTGATATTTACTAAAGTTTTCATGTCTAAACTTTAAGAAACAGACTTCAATTATTACAAGGACATGTCTTATCATTCAGCAAAATCAAACTATGGAGAGAAGATTAACAGTGATGTTTAAGAATTTAAGCTCAGACTGTGACTCCTAAAATAGCTACTAGAGCTATATTTTATTTATGAAGAGACATTATAATAACTCTAATTTTCTCAGTAATATAACAAATACAGCCATGAAGAAGTAATACTTGTCCCTTATTAGAATAATTATATTGACAATGTGTAAATTGATCTTAACTGCGAAAATGAGTGATTTTTTTACTTATTTATTTTAGACTGCTATCATCATATAAGATATTTTCTTAAAATAATGATTTAAATTTGTGTTATATCTAAGGTTCTTCATAAGTCTCTTTAAAATATTTTCTATAAATTTTGAAGTAGTTTACCAGTTTTCAAGTTTAAGATAATAAAATTCATTTTGGAATATTTTTTGAGCATTTAATATAATTTATTTAAAGTTACGATTAAATGATCAGTTAATCTGGAAGTAAAAGTGGCAGACTCGTCACTCTTTCCCTTCACCAAGCCTGTGCATGTAACACTTCTCTTTCTGATAACAATGAATAGTTACAAAGTTTTCAAGTGTATGTAAACTAAAATGAATCCGTCTAGACTAGCTAGGTGAGGAAGTGTGAACCATAGTGCTAAGTGCTCAAAACCTATCATAGAAGAAAAATAAAGTAGGGAGAGGGGAAATAGGAGTGGAGGAATGAAAAGAAGAAGAGAGGAAGGAGATAGGTGAGGAAGAAGTAAGACAGAGAAAGACGAGTGTGGGGAGAGGAAGGAGAAGACGGAGAGGAGAGGAGAGGAGAGGAGAGGAGAGGAGAGGAGAGGAGAGGAGAGGAGAGGAGAGGAGAGGAGAGGAGAGGAGAGGAGAGGAGAGGAGAGGAGAGGAGAGGAGAGGAGAGGAGAGGAGAGGAAGGGAAGTGTGAAAGGAGAGAAGAGGGGAGGGGAGGAGAGGAGAGGAGGACAGAGGAGAGGAAAAGAAGGGAGGGAGGGGAGAGGAGAGGAAGGGAAGGTGGGAGAAGAGTGGGAAAGAGAAGAGGAGAGGAGATAGAGGGAGAGGAGAGGAAAGGCAGGGATGGAGTGTGGGGGAGGAAAGCACAGGAGAAGACAGCAGAGGAGAGGAGAGGGAGAGAGGGAGAGCAGATCAGAGGAGAGCAGAAAGAACAGAGGAGAGGAAGAGAAAGGAGGGAGAGGAGGAAGGCAGAGGGGAGGGGGGAGGGGAGGAGGGGAAAAAGTAAATGACTTTTGGGGCATCTCTGTCCATCTTTATTCTTTAAACAGTGATCAAATAGAAAAGGATTCATAAGTTACTTGTCTGATCTACTCAATACATGGTACTCATATGGAAGTATTTTCGGGTTATTCTTAAGTGCCCAATTAGGAATGCCCTGATCCTATGTTACAGAATATCCACATATCCATATCAAAACTACCGGCTCCTGGCTTCAGTGCACATCTTGTGAATTAGTATAAAAATGACATAAATTAATGTAACCATACAGTGATGCTAAATGGTGATATGTGTGTTATATTAGTGGACATACATAATTTCAATATCCATGATAATAGAAGGATGTAAAATATTGTTATCAGTATATTTAGTGTGTACCATATTGAAAGGATGGATAGTTTTTCAATGTTAATATATAGGTTTAGTTGAATCCTTTATATAGAATTACTCTCTGAAGCAAACCATATTATTTTTACTTCCATTTGAGCATAAAATATATATCCATGGCATCCTATACAAACATACTGCACACATAAATATCAATCAATTGAACATATGGAGTATTATTTTAAACCATAAAGATACTGTTAAATTAAAAAAAAATCATTAGACACTCCTTTTAAGGCGAATGGGTTATTATATCTCAACAGGGTATCATAGCTTTGAGTCCATAAACCTTTAGCATATAGCATGTAGATTAGTTTTATTATCCTTTATTTTAAAGAATCATTTACCTTCTTTATAGGGGTGTGATAAGAGTCTATTTATGGAATATTTTTCAATCAATTTAAGTTAGCCATGTACATCTGGCTGTGTAGTTGCATGTTGCATCTGACCTGTGTAGTGGTGCATGTATGGAGACCCAGAAACTTGGTAGCTTGAGCAAGTTTTATACTATATTTATTAATATTTTATGTATTTGTATGTAAATGTTTCTTATAGGTACAGGGTCCATGGAGGCAAGAGGTGGGCATCATATTCCCCGGAACTGGTTTTGTAGATAGTTGTGAGCTACCACAAGGGAGCTGAGGATCTAACCCAGGTAAGCAATTGCTTCTACCCACTGAGCCATGTATCTGCCTCAGAATGATCATTTAAGATCCTAGTTTCCAGCCCAGCCTGGGAAAAACAGCAAGATTCCTTAACAAAAAACAAATCAACGCAATTCAAACCAAACCAAACCAAACCAAACAGAAGAGCAGAAACATCCATCCGTTTATATCATTGATATTGAATCCATAGTAAATATTAAAATGTAATTTTTTTAGGTAGAAAATTTGTCCTTTCACAATTCCATATATGTACAATATGGATGCTGACCTTTAACAATTTACCATCTGTAATGCGAGTGTAAATGTAAGTATATAGATGAGTGAATGTGTTTGGAGAGAGAGAGAGAGAGAGAGAGAGAGAGAATGTTGGATGTCGGACACTTATATACATAATTATAATGTACTATATAGGAGGAAAGATGGTAAAAACCAGATACAATTATTTCATGTTCCAGAATCAAATGAGCTTTAGATAACCCCAGAAAATTTCAGTCAAATTATTATTATTTCCAGTGAATTCAAGTTTTCCTTTGTGTTTACTGTTTTCCTGAGTGGCCTACAAATATGTAATGTGGTTACTCCATTATGATCCAATCTTACAAATTGCCCTTGACCTTAGGGGATGTCTACAGCATGTTTAATGGGCAATTATACATCTCTGTAGTGTACCAGGACCACACTGTCCTTGCTAGTTTTCATTCAAATATCAGATGGCTCAAGTATATAGAGGCACAGTTTCAAGAGGCTTAGAAATCTAGCCAGAATGGATTTCATGAAAACCCAGAGTGTTCCCCAGCAGGCAGTCCCATTCTCCATCTTTATAAGATTAACATGGACTCAAATTTGTAAGTAGGAGTGAAGACTACACTACCTAAGGCCTTTCTTTAGGAGAGTGTCTGAAAACAGATTCCCCAAAGTCTAGTTGGTGGAGAATTTAGTCTGGAAAGAGCACCAAGCCTGCTGTAGAAAGGAAGCCCTTGACTACATCTGAGGAGCAATCTAGAGATTTGTAGATGTAACCAACCATCTTATTAAATAAGAAACACAGAAACAATGTAAAAGAGAAAGCCAAGAGGTCAGAGCTCAGAGCTAAAATCTCACCCTTCCTCCTCTGTGTCCCAGCTTCTCGAAAGAGAGCTATTTCCTGTCTGTAAGTCGCTTTTCCAGTCATTCTGCCTTCTCATTGGTTGTAAACCCAAACATGTGACTGCCTCATCACTGTCTGAATGTACAGCCCCCTAGGTCTTAAAGGCATATGTCTCCAATGCTGGCTGTATCCCTGAACAGGCAGAAATCTATGGGATTAAAGGCGTGTGCCACCACCGCCACACTCTGTCTATGGCTCTAATAGCTCTGTCCCCCGGGCAACTTTATTTATTAACATACAATCAAAATCACATTTCAGTACAATTAGAATACCACCACAGAGATTCTTCTCAGGCTATGGACATGGACACCTAACTTTTCTCTATATTGTATATTATGATGGAGTGTGTTAAAGTATGTGATAAAATTGTATCTCACTACCACCCAAACTGCCTACCAATTTACTCATGCAAATATTTCACTGGTTCTCCTATCACTCCCGTGAATGGGCCCATATTGTCGATGGAAGTTTCTGTCCCACCTGGTCCCACAGCCGTTTAGATCCAAATAAACACAAAGAGACTTATGTTAACTATAAACTGTTTGGCCTATTGCTCAGGCTTATAACTAACTGGTCCTTACACTTAAATTAACCCATAATTCTTGTCTATGTTTAGCCATGTTTACTTCCTTTGCATCTGACTAGTGACCTGTTTCTTCTTTCTTCTTCCCAGAATGGTCTGGTTGCCATGCTTATACTTCCTGCCTGGCTACTGGCCAGTCAGTATTTCATTAAATTAATAGGAGTAACAAATCTTTACAGGGTACAAGAGCATTATTCCATAGCATTGTTTGTAAATGT
This sequence comes from Peromyscus leucopus, assembly GCF_004664715.2. Taxonomy (NCBI): domain Eukaryota; kingdom Metazoa; phylum Chordata; class Mammalia; order Rodentia; family Cricetidae; genus Peromyscus; species Peromyscus leucopus. Next base: position 77,170,875 of record NC_051084.1, on the reverse strand, counting down.
TTATTTTTATTTGAAGGGAGTTGATTTGAAATGCAATTTCTTTCTAAAGAAAAAAGGGGACTAAGATATAGAAACGATAAAAAAGATAGATTATCGAATCTACACTGATCCAAAGAGCAACTGTTAATCTCAAAATAAATTACATTGATATGGATTTGGTTTATTGAAACAAATTTAAGGTCAGCTTTGTTACACTGTATATATATTTCTATTCTTGTTTAAGGTATTATATTTTTGCAGCTCATTTAAAATTTTAATGTATAATTAAGAAATATAGATTAATAATTGGTCATCTATGATAATCAAACTTACAGTTTTAGCTAAGTTTTCTAAATATACAAAGATTTTCTTCTGTGTCTCTCCTGAGGATTTTTTTGGATTAAAAAAATTTTTTATTCATTTTACATACCAACCACAGATCCCTCTCTCATCCCTCCTCAAGCTCCCACCCTTCCCCCTGCCCCAGCCTTCCATCTCCTCCTCTAAAAGCTAAGTTCTCCCATGGGGGCACAGCTAAGCCTGGTACACTCAGTTGAGGCAGGACCAAGCCCCTCTCCTGTTTATCAAGGGTGAGCAAGGTGTCCCACCATAGGTAATGGGATCCAGAAAGCCAGCTCATTTACCAGGGATAGATCCTGATCACACTGCCCAGGGCACCTCAAACAGACCCAGCTACACAGCTGTCCTTCATATGCAGAGGGTCTAGTCTGGTCCCATACAGGTCCCACAGCTCTCTGTCTAAAGTTCGTGAATTCCTTTGAGCTTGGTTCAGCTCTCTTTATAGGTTTCCCCATCATGATTGTGACCCCCCTTGCTCATGCAATTCCTCTTCCCTCTCTTCTACTGGACTCCTAGAACTTGACCAGGTGCATGGTTGTGGATCTCTGTATCTGCTTCCATAAGTTACTGAATGAAGGCTCTATTTAATTGGGTAGGTAAACTTTAAACAAGATCTACAGAATATGGCATTTAAAATATTTTAAGAACTTAGACTTTTTTGGACAGTGAGACAAGTCTGCTCCTGTCAGTACCAATTACTTCAAAGAGGATGATGAGCAATGAAGAAACTCATTATGGAGTTTGCTTACAATGTGGAAAAGTCTTGTCGTTTGGGTAAGAAACTACTCTTGCCTGGACTGCTTGATAGTATGTTGTATGAACTGGACAGACAAGGTCCATAGGAAAATGACCACTGACGTTTGACAAAACAAGGTGGGATGGCCCTCCAGGTTCCTGCTTTGCAGAAGAAACTCCTAGACATTCTGCAGGACACAGAAGAAAGCTACTGATTACCTTTGCCTTTAGATAGAACAGTCTGTCAAGTTTCCTGCTTCACTGAAAAATTTGCCAGAGACTCTAACCTGTAGGCTGAAGATATATGCCTCAACGTTTTAGAAGAACTTTGGATGAATGTACAGGTAGCCAGATGTCTCTGTCATTTCTATATTTTGAAAATTGCTTGCAGTGCACTTCCTGTTTACTCAGGTAATATTATATCCTTCTGGGGTCTTTGATGGAGCTGAAGACTAGATAGTTATAATTATAGTTTTCTTTAGTTATGATAAAACTTTAGACTCTTAAAAATAGGGTACATGATAGAGTATTTTCTTTAATTTTGCCAAATACAAATAGACTAGATATTGTAACTAATTCTTGCTTGATAACTGTTTTGTTATATGTAATTTTACTATATTAAAATGAAAACCTTTCTTTTTGGTTGGACAGAAAAGGAGAAGTACTGTGGGATGGTCTCCCTGTATGCTATGAATATGTGTTGCTACTATTGGTTAATAAAGAAGCTGCTCTAGCCTATGGCAAGACAAGTCATAGCCAGGTGGAAAAAATCTAAGAAATAGACAGGGAGAAGTAGAATCCAAGAAAGAGTCAGGGAGATGCCATTCAGCTGCCCAAGGAGCAAGATGACAGCAGACCAGTAATGCCACAGCCATCTGGCAAAATAAAGATTAACAGAAATGTGTTAATTTAAGATAGAAATGGGTTAATTTAAGATGTCAGAGATAGCTAGCAATGAACCTGAGCCATAGACCAAACAGTTTGTAATTAATATTAACCCTCTGACTGGTTATTCTATTTGGGAACATGTGGGCAGGGGAGATTCATTTGTCTATACCATTTCCCCTACTGTTCAGTTCATTTCCTGTTTTATTTCTTTAGGGATTTAATTTTCTTCAATGAATCCCATTGCATATTGTTAAATTCTGATGGTACTTCCTTTTATAATTAATGCAGTTTCTATTTGGCATACCAATTTTTCCCCTATCAGAATGTTCATGTCAGTGCAAACAAGCAACACAATACTGTAAATACTCAAAAGTGAAATATCCCTCTTTATCCATCAAATTCTTATCCATTCCCACACCACAGCATTGGAAAGTTGCTATCCATGAGACTTGCCAGTGCCTATCACAGCACAAGCATACTTGGCCTTATCACTTCTATAAAAATGTTTCTATCAGCCTTCCTAAAGGTATCTACATTCATCAGATTATCAGCTTTTTTTCAAAGATATTTCAGCAGAAACCATCATACTTCCAAAATAGGTTACCTCTATAATTTGTAGTTTTGTTAGTAGAATCAGCAATCACATAGTGTGTGTTCTCTCACTTGCTCCCTAACCCTTACCATTCCCAGATTAGAAGTACTCAGATGTAAGGAAACAGAATTATTAGCTGTCTTTTGAAAAACAGACCCCACTGACATCACATCAATTTCTTAAATTACTGCCTCATCTAAGGCTCTTCCATAACTTGCTTGGATATTCTCTTGTGTCCCTGAGTTGGGAATATAGGTCTACAAGATCACACATATATTTGCCTGGCTTATTAAATGACTCTTATATCAAAATTTCTACTGTACCTCTGACCACTTTGTGTTCTCCCTCTAGCTGGAAGGTGAAGTATGGGAACTGCAGATATTACATCTTGACACTCTGTTTGCAAACCTTTTGGTGACCAATAAGAGCTCATCTAACCACACGCAGTGTGGAACATTTTATTCTAGGTAGCCTGGATCTGTGATTCTCTCCTGGTCATTCATAATAGGTTCAGAATAAATTATTACATCACATAAATAAATAAATGAATGTAATGAGAAAATAGAAGAAGGAGGAGAAGTGAAATGACTGGGCAGGTAAACATGTTTGCACCGAGCCTGAGGACCACCCTGAGGTTCTATCCCTAGCAGCGCCACGTGGAAAGGGACAACCTATTCATTCAGGGTTTCTTCTCACCTCTACATGTGCACTCTGGCATGGAACCATACACTAATTCAAAGTGACAAAAATATTAAATAAAGTAATAAAATTTTAAGAGAATAACAGATCTCCTATTTTATTAAGGTAAGAACTGTGTTTTTTATTTAAGTCTACTGAATATCATTTTAAACCCTTTGTGTATAATCTTCAGGATGTGTATGAAATCAAAAGTTTCTCTTAATCACAATAATGTACCAACATTGACTATTAACATGAAAACATAATTTTCAATGAGATAGTCAACACTCTACCTCCACACTTTTAAGTAGGGAAATGGCCCTACATCATGGAACCATTTATCTTCTATTCATGAGTTCCATGAGTGTGGGAATCAGTATTTGCAGCACTCCCCATGTCCCTGACTCCTAGCTCTGGCTGTGGCTCCCTTAAGCGAACTTAATTCCCAGCTTCCCACTTCCTCTCACTATTTCAGGTGTTTCTTTCCTGTGCCCACCAGTTTTAATCATTGTGTGTGAGTTCTCTCTCTCTCTCTCTCTCTCTCTCTCTCTCTCTCTCTCTCTCTCTCTCTCTCTCTCTCTCAGGCACGAGCTCTGCAGTCAGGAATCCTTACTTATTCAACTTGACATAATCACTTTACTCTGAACTCAGTTCATAGTGTGCTCAGGAAGTATTGGATAAAGGACAGAGCTAAATATGGTTGTGTGGCATATGCTTCACTAAAGTCCAAAAGCAAATGGATTATGTTCATTATACAGAGTGAGTTTCCCCAAAATAGAAGAAACTATGTGTTTTTATTTTAAATAGCTGAAATACATTTAAACAAACTCATATAACACTTCTTATGAGTCAGACATTGCTATGTAACACAATATATTAACATACCCATTTTCTATGTAACTCTATTACATTTTCTATGTAACAAAGCAATAGAACCTCCATTGTATATCTACATAATCGGAGACAGAACTGTACACAACTTGCCCAATAACATAGCTGACAAGTGGGAGAGATAAGAGACAAAACCAGGAAGCTCAGCTCCATGCCTCTCTCTCATCCAAGGTGGGAGGAAGGGGTCTGAGCCACTTTTTTAGATAACAAAGTCTATAAATACAGAAAAAAAAACCCTCAGAAATTAGTTGAACATAAAACTAAACAGAATATGATAGGCAATATAGAGAATGTTTGGCAGCCATTCAAGCAGAGTGGGCTTCTATCTCTCCACCACCATACTGAGCAAGAAGAATCCCCAGCAAGCAAGAATTAAAAGTCTTCAAAGCTATAACAGGTTATATCCACACATTCTTTTGGATACTCAATATTTCCAAGGAAACAGGTTAGGATATATCATGAAGGTATGAAACACACAACCACATGGTACATGCTAATTTCATACAGACTCCAAGACAGACCCATTTCAGACACACTAAAGGGGACAAATCGTTTCCAGGGATGAGTTTTATATGATACCCCACTGGGAAGGAATGTTCAGTGCATGGGTGTTGTTCACATTTCTGAAGGTCTTTTAACAAAAAAAAAAAACTCAGTACCAGACATTGTTGTAAATGCTGAAAGATCAGAGAGACAAAGGAACAAAGCACCTCTTACCTCTAGGACTTCTCAGCCTGAAAAAGCCTCTAGTTCCTGTCTCCTCATGCCATATATATATATATAATTTCTTACTGGGATTAAAGGTGTGTGCCACCACTGCCTGGCTCTGTTTTCTCTCCTAGACTGAGTCAATCTTTTGTAGTCCAGGGTGGCTTTGAACTCCTGAGTGCTAGAATTAAAGGTGAATGCTACCACTGCCTGGCATCTATGTTTAATCTAGTGGCTTGGTCTGTTCTCTAATCTTCGGGCAAGTTTTATTGGGGTACATAATATATCACCACACATGGGTCTCACTTCCTTAGTTCTAACCCTATTGTACGTGAGTTCTAATCTCAGCTAGTTCTGTCCCAAGTACATTCTTAAACTTAGAAGACTTTCTTGAATAAAATCACACTCAATGTGTGTTTTTCATGCACAACAAAATATGTATACTCTTAACAAGCATTTCAAGAGATCTTTTTGCTGTTCAAAACTAAACACAAAGGAGTTGGTCTATATAAAATATCTTTACAGGAATTTAGCAAATTCTATTCGTGCCAATTAGTGGGAGAACCTGTAGAATGCTCCCACACAACAGATCTTACATAAGCCGTTGTTTGTTGAGAACATCTTTAGATGTAATACATGAGTACATCATTAACATTAAATAGAATTTATAAAAAAATATGGTTTCTCCACTGAAATAAATAATAGAATGTTTGGCCAGGATAAATTAGAATTACACGTATTTAATTCTATACTAACACAGACATAACTGTCTTCCATCTCATACAATACTCATTATACAATGCATTCAATCATTGTTAATTGCATATAAACTATATATGTACATAATTTACATATGATAGTATAAATAATATGTGTGTGTAAATTATAAGATGTAACCTATCGTTATGTAACAGATAATGTATCAGTTAGCATGTATTTGTCTCAAATAAAATTTCATCACAATATAAAATCCAAAATTCAGAGCTAGAATGTTGTTATAACACCAGATTAAATGTGAAAATTAAATTCGCACACTGCACTAGAATCCTGGAAATCAGTCAGTCTGTAAACTCACTCAGTATGACTCTTTTATCAATGGTCTTCCACATTGTAGTTATACGGAATGCAGTCAGTACATGCTGCAATCACAGATGAATCTATTACTAAAAATTCAGTCTTGGGCCACAAATTAAGAACTTATGTAAGATAATTGTTATCTTCTTTTGTCCTATGAATACATGTCCATCTTACCCATAATATAGGTAAAATATTTACCATTGTATTTTATCATACATTAGAATAGCATACTTTTTTTTTTTTTTTCTGACACTCAATACTAGCAGCTGTGAGGTCATTTCCAGGGGAGAGAAGGGTGGGATCATGGTCCTAGAGTCAATTTCTTTTTTTGTTTGTTTGTTTTTCAAGACAGGGTTTCTCTGTGTAGCTTTGCGCCTTTCCTGGGACTCACTTGGTAGTCCAGGCTGGCCTCGAACTCACAGAGATCCGCCTGGCTCTGCCTCCCGAGTCCTGGGATTAAAGGTGTGCGCCACCACCACCCGGCTAGAGTCAATTTCTTCATTTCTCTTCCACTGGCTTGGGTTGAGGTGAGGTGGATCTTTTAAGTTTTCTGAGCTTGAATTGATTGGGGTTGGTCCAGGCCACACATCTTCTCCAACAGCACTTAGTGGTTGGTTCAAAGTAAAAACATAAAAATGCCCTAAAATAAGAGGTACTTTGTTAGATATTAAGCACAAGGTGACTTTCATTCCAAAATGTAATTAGGAGAAGATGCCACTCTATATTTAGTAATGTAGAAAAAAAAAGCTCTTCAGCAGATACCCGGAGAAACAACTGTTCTTGCTGTGAAAAATTTTTGTTTCTTTGTTTTCTGTTTGTTTATGTATTTGTTTTTTCCAATTATTCCTTCAAGTCTATATAGGGTGTTCCCTGCCCCTGCCTCATCTCTGGTACAAAGTAAAGTTAAAGGGCTGGAGGAAGGACATAGTACACGCTGACCTAAGGCCTCCCTTACCCTGTAGACTAGCAAAGAGCATTACCACACAGTATTTATCCACATGACTATTTGAGTCAGTGCACATTTACAGAAAACTGCAGCATAAATTCACGGAGTTCTAACTGAGACCTAAGGGTCAGAACAACGGACTGGGCTCATGACTCATGGCTAATGATGCTACTGTATGCTGGATCCCTTGGTACAGGGCTGATGATGTTACATAACATTCCCATTCTTAGTGTCCTCTACCTTAAAAACAATAATTGTAAAAATGATGAGTATGTGTATGGGAGATGATTATGTAAGCACATATTATTTACATAAATAAATTTAAATGTACATTGTGAAAATCAGGCATTTCTGTTCAGATTGTTTCATGGTACACAGAAGCCCAATATTCAAGTAGCTTGTTCATAGTGACTCCAGTTTTGAAAGCAAAGGTTTGTTCCATTTCGAGTATAAGTTCTAAGGGAGATGATTCTCTGTTTGTACAAGTCACCAGCCACCATCTGCTTAGTACCAACCATGAGGTTTAGGCTGAGAAATAACTTATCAATGCAGATAAAACTCACCACGCACAAACTTACCAAATTAGATCATGAAGTTGTGGAAACATGGATTAAGAAACAATGTCAGAAAAACAAGATCCTAGAGATGAACAAGCACACTACTAAAGAACGATGCAGTCCCTAATCTGGGTAATAAGAAGACTTTCCAGACACAGGGTAGAGCAGAACCTGCTGATGTGTCTTCAGACTGCTTGGTGCACTCACTATGAAATCACCAGCACATACTTCCTAACTCTCATGAGACTCTGATTTCCGAGGTTCTCAGTGAATCAGGTCCATCTAGACCCATATGTAAAGCTCTGTTCTCTGATGACAGTCTCTTCCTTTCAATCTCTCATAGTAAGATAGGCCTGGCAATCAAGCTCAGTTTACATAAGTACAGGCAGAAGGAGGCTTTGTTATTTCTCCTTCCCATCCCACAGGGAACTGCCACCCACATTCAGGGTGTGCGTTCCTTCTTTAATCCTCTCCGGAGACATCTTCACAGAGACACTCTAAGATCTGACACAGTCTAATTGATTTTAAATCCAATCAAGTCAACAATGAGGATCAATGACCCATAAACACCACGACTATTTCTAAGTTTTAACAACAATAAGTTAAACTATTATAAAAATTTATGTCTAGGTTATTGTGAGGATAAATGCTCAGATGCCTTGAGGGTCTCTAAGAGGCTTAGTGGCTGAACAATGTAGTAAGATGATCTTAGTTTTGGAAAAATATCTTATAAAATCTTTCTCAGAATAGCAATGCTGTTCATCTTTCCCACCACAAATGATCTTGAGCTACTGTCCCTGAACAGCCTCATCAGTTATTGGTAATGTTAGCTTGTGAATATGGGGCATTCTAACGAGGATATAATCCAAGGCATTACATTAATTCATATTCTTAAGGACATATGATACAGTGGTACAAGTATATTTATCTTTTTTGGTATGAGACAGTCATCTTGGTTGTTTTCTTGTTTTAAATGATTCTTTGTATATCTTGGCCAACACATTCATATGCGATAGTGGTTTTTGAAAATTATTTGTCCTAATCTTTATTTTTTTCTATTATCTCTTGACATTGTTATCATAGAACAAAATATGTATTTTAATAATGTCTTGCTTATTAATTATTTCTTTTCTGGGACTTGACATTTGAGTTTAACTGAGAACTCATAAATGTAATGGTGGATGTCTGTGTAATGTTACCTGGGGGAATTATAACTCTATATTCTTCGTTTGGCAGGTTAAAAATTTTATTATAGAGAGGGAGTAAAGTACGTGCATATGAATGTGTGCTGTGTTTTGCTTGGGATTATCTGGCTGTTTCAGCACCGTTAGTTGAAACCCTCCTTCCTCCCACGGTCTTGCTTCTGCTCCTTTGCCATCTTGTGTATTTCCACTCCCTCTCTTCCTCTTCACTGATTTGCATATTCTCCCCACAGTACCCTAATGTTCACAGGAAGCCTCAGTATTAGCAAGTGTCAATACTCCAACTTTGTCCTTCACATAATTCTGCTGCTGTTCAGTGTTGAGGAATAGTATTTAATGGTGACTAAAATGTGCTCCTGTAAGGAGAGAGGAAAAAAGAAATAGAAAATAAATGTTGTCACAATTGATGATGGAATCTGATCTGAAGACATTATATTAGGAAATTATTGAAATGTGAGGATCTTTAAAATAGACAGTGTTCTGAAGCCAGGAATGGAACAAAAAGAATTGTTAGTGGTACCACTGAAGAGAGCATAATAATATATAATAAGCCCTGATCCTTACTTCACTTTCATTGTTCTTGTTTTTATTTCATTCTCTTTCTCCTCCTTCTTTTTCTCATTTTACACTTCCTTCTCTCCCTTTTCCTTCTCCTCTTCATATTGGTTCATTAAAAGGAGTTAACTGTTAAGAGACAGTGAAAGATAAAACTCAGGTCTAAGTAAGCCAGAAGGAATGTGGGGGACAGTATGCTGTTGAGAATGGAAGAAGAAACAGATGAGCTACTGACATTGTCTCAGAAGATGAAGAACATCTGCTTCCTTCTCAGCATCCTTGGCATGTGAAGTGTGCATAATAATTCATCTGCCGAGTTACTACTCACTCACTTTGTCCAGTTCCAGATTCCTTCTCCTGCTTTTACTCAATAGAGACAATGGCTGATGTCTCATGAAGCCCCTGGAGGGTTTTCACTTCCTGTCAGTCTTTCAACACCTCACCACAACCTCAGACTCCCAAGAGTTTTTAACTTCTTCAATGTGCTATGTGAGGAAGAGGGACAAGTGCAGTGTGGCTCTGCAAGTCTTTCTGGAACAGTCTCACTGTTTCCAGCAAATGTGGACGTCTGTGGAAAAGAACCACCTAAGGAGTACTTTTTGAATTCATGAGCTGCTAATAGGTCAGTAAACAAGATTTATTAAACACAGCTGCACTCTAGTCCAAGAAGAATTGTGGTCTACGGGGAAATGCAGAACTCACTGAAATCTTAAAAGAAAGAAGGATTACGAGAGATTCAATTAAACTTTGCTAAGTAGGAAAAACTCAATTAGATGGAAGTAGTATATCTGTTCTAGTGGAAATGGTTGGGTATAATTTAACTGAGGATTTGAGCTGTGTTCTGTCTGGTGTTCACTGTTCTCATGAAATTACAGAAGCAGAAAATAGAACAGATGTGTGTGTGTGTGTGTGTGTGTGTGTGTGTGTGTATGTGTGTGTAAGTGATCTTCAGATATGCACATGCCACTGAGAATCTGTGAAGATCAGAGGACAACCTGAAGGAATCTGTTCTCTCCTTCTACTGTGTGGAAGCCAGGGACCAAAATTCAGTTCTCATATTTGCTAGCAAGTTCTGAGTCATCAAGATGAATAATATTTTTAAAGGGTTTAGAGTATTTTATTAATTTTATTTGTGTGTTTGCATGGTCTTTATGAGTTGTATGAATCTATGCTTGACCACATGTGTGTGTTTCGTGTGTGTGTGTGTGTGTGTGTGTGTGTGTGTGTGTGTGTGTGTTTGATGGCATTCAAGTGTCTGTACATGGAATTGGAAGCCAAGGGGTTGATGCCAAGTGTGTTCTTTCATTACTCTTCACAATATATTTTGAGGTTAGGGCTCTTATTTGAACCCAGAGTACACTAAATTTGGCTAGTACAGTTTTCCAGCTTGATCCTGGAATCTCCTGTCTCTGCTTCCCCAGTGCTGAGATGTCAAGAGCTCCCACACCTACCCAAAAGTTACATAGGTGCCATTGTTCAAGTTTGCATGTCTAGTGTTCTAACCTCTGAGTCGTCTCCCCAGCTGGTAGAGTAATTTTTCTTGTAAAATAACTGTTCAGCTCAATGAGTCTTATTAGTATTAGACTTCTCCAGTTTTCTGCCTGAGATGTTCTAGCCTTACCCTCACTCACATCTAATTAATTCAGTGTTACATATTGAGTGACTATCTCAATATTAGATTTTGTATTCTGCCACTTTCTTACCAAAAAATTCTTCATTGGCTTTTCACATTTGTGGCATGCTGTCACAGATTCTCTTCCCTTTCAGCTACTTTTTCATCACATGCTCTTGTTTTCATCTCTTGAACTATCAGTTGTGGAAATTACTTGCATATATTCAGGCAACATGTGTTCTGTCTGTGCTCCATCCTCAGTATATGTAGATCCCTGTGCTTATAATCTTTGCTAATTAATTATGTTAAATCCAATTTAAAATTCTCATTTCCTTAGCACAGCTTCTTTCACTGTCAGAATTAAACACATTCATCTGTATAGTATCTTTTAGATACAATGTGCACAAGCACATATTGTTCCTCCCCCTTTTTCATTAATTCATTGCCTATGATCTTCACAACACCATGGAAGCTAAAAATACAAGGATAATGTATAATCCCATTATATTCCCAGGGAGAATTTGGAACAAAATATCTCGTTAATAAAGATTGTGAAAATACTGTCACTTCAGTCAATAAATATAGAAGCATATGCTTGATGTCCACTTAAAGTAGACTGTGGGCCTTCATGAATTTAATAATGTCTTACAAATGTGAGAGTGAACACACATTAGTAAGGAGTGAGTGGTACCTCACATGTATGATGATAGATTTATATTTCATACCGAGGAAGCTATGGAGTGGTTGTATCTTTGGTGATGTGAGATTTTATTATAATTCTAAATAGATTAGACAAATGTGGACAAAAATAATTTTATAGTGAGCAAAGTAGTATTCAAAAAGGGATGAGAGACCACTGACAGGCTTCCCTGGGATGGCTGATTCTAAGACATTAACAAATACACATATGTCAATCTGTAGAGTGTTCAAATTATGAGGCTGAGGATAAACTGTTCAATGAGGCTAGTGATTTGGTAAAAATTGAGTCTAGGATATATATTTTTTAAAGAAATTAAGTAAAATTACTCAAGTTGTCCTAAACTTTTTCCTGTGAAGAAAGAAGATAGCCATGATTATGAAGCAGTTGGCAAAAATATTAAAACAAGAACTCATCTGTAATGGATTCTATTCAGAGCTTCATGTCTTAAAACGTTGCCATAATTCAGGCGATCTTGAGGCAGGAGACAGCTGGAATTGATAATAGGGCTGCTCAAGCCTGTCATTAGTTCTGCAATATTAGCTTAAAATTAGTATGGGGGAGAATGCAAAGTTCATGCAGATTTTTGGTTCAATTCCTTACAGCACATAAAAGATGAAACAACATCTTTTATAAATTACAGGAACTTGTGTTCTTTAGAACACAGCGGTCTCCATTTTTAAAATGTACTGTTAAAAAGTATATTTTACTAAGCATATAGAAGTATGTTAGTCATATTTTAATCTAATTATAGGACAAATTAATTCCACAAAATAAAACATTTTCTCTAAAATAAATATGCTTTCACTGAATTATTTAATAAGGATTCACTCCAGAAGGGTTTATTCATCCATTAGAAAAAAGATGTGTATCTTCCTTTCTTAGATTTCTTTCTGGTTGCTAAGATGAAATGTCCTCACAGAAGCAACGTAAGGGGAAAGGGTCTGTTTTGCATCATAGTTTCACCTTTCAGGAAAAGTCAAGTTTCACACCATGGAAGTCAAGTCTGCAGGAGCATTTCCACTGTAACCAGAGACAGTGAGCAAAGACTGCATGCTAATTCTCAGACCCTTCTTTACACTTAGTGCAGTGCAGGATCCTCAGCCTAGGTATCGTCCTTCCCACAGCTGAGTCTTCCCACACCAGCTGACATAATCAAATCTGTCTTCCAGCAACCCATTTCCCAGGCGACTCTGGATTTTGTTAAATTGACAATTAACACTAACCATCAAACTATCTATTGCATAAATAAGATAAATTAACTATGTGTAGTAACTTTTATTTCTAATCAATTAACATGTCACCCATTAGATACCAGCAGTGAAAACCAGGTTAAGCATCCATTAGGACAATGTCATTCCTTCAAAGACCAAGTACTCAGATTGGATGCATGCATGTCAGATAACATCAGACCAACAAATACAAGCAAATTACAAAGCTTCCACAAAAGATATTAATTTCCTCAAAGCCACACAATCACTTCTTATACTTCAGGAGCAGAACAGGAAATACTAGATGTTTAATAAAATAAAAGCAACATATAGGCACTTTCACATTTGCTTTTCATAATAATAACAATAAATAAATTGTATTGAAATTTCTTTTTCAGGGTTCACAGCTTAATGACAGATTTTTAACTTTAGCAGCATGACTAAATTTGGCCCATAGGAGTAAAGTCTCTGAGTAAGTGACAGCTTGATTTCTTCATATTCTATGTTTCAACTAGGTGGTTTCTATAGCAATAGGGTCTTGCTGTCTAGTTCCAGGGGATAGTAATCAAGAGTATTACAATAGCCTTTAATGTTTAGGGGGCTCATAGACATCACTGGCCAAAAAAATCCAAATGGGTAATCCAACCTTAACATCGATCTTTCCCCTGCCCCCTTTTAATCGTGTGATATCTAGTAGGGGCATCAATATCCACTTATAAGGTAACTCTATTTAAAGTCTTTTTATATGTGTTTATGTGCTAGAGTTACTTTGCTACTGCTGTGAAAAGACACTATGACCAAGAAAACTTATAGAAGAAAGAGTGGCTTACAATTTGGGGAGTGAGTTCATTAGCATCATGACAGACTGGAAATTCATGGGATTTCATAATCTCAAAGCCCATTCCCAGTGATATACCTCGTTCAAGAAAGCCACACCTCCTAAGTCTTTTCAAATAGTTCCACCACCTGGGGCCCAAGCATTCACATATATGAGCAAATAGATTTCACCTCAGTCTAACCATCACAGTAAGTGTATATTGTAGGAACCTTCTACAGTAGGCTTCCATATGACTTTTTCAAAATGTCTTTAGTGTTAATTGTACCTCTCTGTATGCTTTCCTCTATCCTGTCCTCTCTTTCCATACCCCATTTAACACTTTTCCCCCTCCCATCAGTTCCCTATTGCTGTTATATAACTGTATTCATAATTCCTTTCTTGAAACTTTCACAACCTAGGGTCCTTTACTAATTCCCTGATGTCTAATGTTATTTCAATTGAAGCATATGTATCAACAGATTCAATGCAAATATTCACAAAAGAGAAAATACTTAACATTTGCCTCCCAAGGCCTAGGTTGCTTTCTGCACAATTATTCCATGTTTGTTTTGATTAACACAGAAACCCTCAACTGAACAAGATACTGAGAATAAGAGACTTCACTCAGCTGTAAATAGGGCTTCTATGTCATATCCTCTCCTCCAAGTCTCAAGCATCGTTAAGGAAAGGGGAAGGAGCAGAAAGGTTGTCAGAGCCAGAGGTGTGCTGTGTGGTGGTCTGTGAATATGTGTTGCACTGACTGGTTGATAAATAAAGCTGCATTGGCTTTTGGCAAAGCAGCTTAGAGGCAAGTGGAAAATCCAAGCAGGTATACAGAGAGAAGAAAGGAGAGGAGAGAGAGATGCCTAGCCACCGCCTAAGGAGAAGCAAGATGCCAGCAGACCCGTTAACACCTCGGCCACGTGGCAAAACATAGATTGATAGAAATGGGTTAATTTAAGATGAAAGAGCTAGCTAGCAAGAAGCCTGCATAGGCCATACAGTTTGTAAGCCCCTCAGTGATTATTTTATAAGCAGCTGCAGGACTGTAGGTCGGGTGGGACCTGAGAGACATCTCGGCTACAGAGGTAGTGGATGACTACAAGGAAGCAATGTTTTCCAGATACAACAAGGGAGTTGCACAAATGAAACCACAGCAGCTGTTGACACAAGACCAATAAGAGTTCAAACAGAACAAAACATTACAGCATTGAGAATGGAGGAGAGCATGAAGTCCCACACTGAGCTGAGGTGCTCTTGACAACTGATAGCTGCTGGGAGAGGAAAAATCATTTTTTGAATGTTATGACCCCTGATAAATCAACAATACTGCACTGGATAGCCACATCCAAGTGAATATAAGGAGTAGACATTAGATATAGTGGGTTGTCTTTTATAAAGGGATAGGACACGAAATTAGTGAGTAGGGAAATGGGTGGATCTGGAGTTGGTGAGGGTAGCATTTCTTGATGAATTCCAAATAATTCTTAAGGTAAATGCTCTATAATAATACATGTATGTATGTGTCTATGTATGTATGTGTATATACACACATGTATGTATATACATATATATTTAGTGAAAGATTACAATGAAGAACTACAGCCAGATATTCTGAATTCCGGGGGGAATCTATTGAAAATCCTGCAGCACGTACAGATCTGGGAAGCCTTGAGTCTCTAATATACAAAGCAAATAGAGCTGGATGTAGAGGCAGACTTGAAATCTCCAGAGACCACCAAGACTGGCTATAAGGGATGGTGGCCTGTGTGACCTCAGAGTGGATTTTTTTTTTCAAGATCACAGTGGCCCAACTTAGGTCCATAGAACATCTACTCATGAAGACCAAGCATCTTCATCAAGAGCACAATCATAAGAAAAGTCACTGTCCAAAATGACTGAAAAATTGAAATATTCAGATAAATTCAGTTACCTATGAATAGTTATTGGAAGGCAAGTGACACAATTTGAAATGCCATTTGGCATAAAGACAGAAATTATCAAGAGGGAATAAAGTCTGAACATACAATTTCTGGCTTCCTTTCTCCCCCCTCTCTCCCTCCACCTTTCTTTCTCTGTCTCTCTCTCCCTCTCTCTCTCTCCCTTTTTCTCCCTCCCCCACCTCTCTATTTGTCTGACAAACAGAGGCTTCTATATGTCATGTATTATATGTATTTCACATGTAAAATATATTGAATGTATTGCTTATGCACCTTTTAAATACTCAAATTTGAAAGTAGAAAGAAAATTCAACAAGTAGAGTTGAAAAGAAAAGTAGAAAATGTAATAAAACGAAAAAACATGAAAAAATATTAATAATACTTTGGGATAGGATGAACCATTCTGTCATACACATAAGTCAGAAGGAATGTAGAAAATGAAAAAATAATTATAATATGTGAAAATACAAAGACTAAAAATACTATAGGATTCATTGAAAATATAATGAAAGTGAGGAGGAAAAACACAAATGTAAGTAAAACTAACCAAACCCTCTTTACCATGCACATATAAGTGATGGGTTTATTTACCAATCCGCAGGTAAACTAGAAAGAGAGCTCAGGACAGTGGGTGTTTGTGCCTGGGAGAGTGAACGCAGAATCACAGAGAACTGTAATGTGTCTGCACTTTGCAATTTGTCTCCTTGGCATAGTGACAGGTTAATAAGCTTCTTTTCTTTCATAAGTTAAAATACCGCGCATACAGCTTTGGTGTGTGTTATATTATATATTTCAGTGCATCATTTGGAATTAAAAGCTATACATATAAACAATGGCAGAGAATCTACTTATAACCATATTTTCTATTCTCACAAAAGTCGCTAATATATCTAACATTTTCTGTCATGGAATTATATAAAAATAGTTTTGGAATTTCAATGTTTACAAAAAATGTTTACTATTTAATATGTTTTTGCTGAGATACCCTTGCATGGGACTATGTGAACCAGATGGACGAAGTTGTGTTCTCTTCATTAATGACATCTGCACAGGTTATCTCCTGATGACCCTCTTAGGTCTAAAATTAATTCCCAGTGTCACTATTAATTGTTGTGCCCACAAATAATGAAATAATGTTGAGGGAACCATAGTAATTTGATATTAATTAAATGATGTATATATTTTCATTAGAAATCTAGCTAAAATACCTTTGAAAACTTATTTTGCTGTTTTTCACTTAAAAACTTACAAATAAGTCTGTGGCAAATTCTGAAAAAAAATGTTGATAATTGCTATAAATATGTGAAGCCTCAAGGTAAAAAGCAATTAAATAAGTATCCTGGTAGACTTTCAAAACTTGATAGGATGCAACATTAAGGGCCCTTGACTTAATAATTCACTCAGCTGAATATTAAGACATTAGTGTGCTGGCTTGATGTGACTAATCCACAATTAGCATATGCACTGTATTCAGGACAGCTTCCTTTATCCCTATAGAAAGGAGTATGAGGAACTGAAAAGTGGCCGTTTTCTTAGAGTTCAAAAATCTGCTTCATCTGCAGCGGTTTTCATGGGTAGCTAAACAACAATAACAAAATGATTTTGAAAAAAAAAACACACTTTGTAGAGAAATGGTTGGTGAAATACATCAGATTTTCTAATACTTCTGTCTGAACATCAAAGGAAATGTGTGAGTCTTCCTGATGCAATTTTTGAAATTCAATAAGATAATTTATATCTATTAAAATATTAAGGAAGCCTCAGATATGATGCCTTTAGAAATCACTAGGCAAAGTGGAAAAGAGCAGATGACTTACGTATTAAATTGGTTATCTTCCTCTAGAAACAGATTTTGACAGAGTTCTGACTTTGAGGAGAACCATATTATTACTTTGCTCGTGTAACTGTCAGATCTCTGTGAAATCATGAGATAATTCACATTTTTCCAAATGCATATTTCACATTAGCTTATATTTTTAACTTGAATAATTTCACATGCATTTTCCAAAAAAAATAAAACCAAAATATTTCTCCTTGAAAAATATTTATTTCAACTTTATTGTTGTATATCTATGATACTGCTGTTTGATAGGTAGACAGTTTTGACAAGTTACATTTACAGAGGGAAACATTGAAACCTATTCATTAGTCGTTTGTAAAACAACATCTAATCTACTGAGAATACTCGAGGACACTTCTGTGGGAGCCCGTTCTGGGGTTCCTCGTGGCTTTACCCAGCAGGTCCGAATAGAGGATGATCAGGACCACGGGCCTGAGGGCAGGTGTCTGAGATGGTCTGCACTTGGCTGTGCTGGGGGAGGAGGTCTTTTGCCCCACCCCTTGGTGTCTCTATAAAAACCCTGGACCAGAGACAGTCTGGGCCCGTTGGAATAGGTTCCAGGCCCTCTGGAGGCTATCCTTTATTTTCTATCTGTTTATCTCCACAAGATTCTCCGCTATAAATCCTTCTATCTAATATTTCCTGCTGATCGCACTCAAGAAAACTCTGGGAAGCTGTGGGGGTGGTGGGTAAACGCCCCACACACTTCAACATGTCACTTTAGTATTTTGTCACCCCTATATTGCCACCTCATGCTGCCCTATTGTGTTTTATACCGAATAGTTTACCTAAAGAGAAACACAACCTTTATGGTTAGTGATAAAATGGTCATTTCAACATACACAGATATAATTTTTCTCTCATCCTGATAGCTGTACAGTATGCAGGAAATCTGACATAGTCCTCTAGGACTAGTAATTATTTCATGCAGAAAGAGTATCCAGTACATGGCCATAGATGGGTGGACAACTGTTTTTCAGGGTTCATTTACTGAAGTGGTCCCCATTCTGATAAAATGTCACATACTCTATTACATCAGCTTTGGTCGTCTTGGCCTTTACTTGGACTCCGGTTGCCTATCTTTGTTGTTATGTGTATCTATGTGCAGCTGTCTTCCTTGAGGACCTGTACCCAACATGTTGAGGCAGCTTCGCTCTATCCCAGAGCTCCCTTATCTGCTTAGTCTAGCTATCCATTCTATTCTAAAAACCCCCTGTCTCTGTCCCTAGCAACTGGGGTTAGAAATGGGCAGCTTGGCTAGCCAGGAACTTACATTGGCTTTGAGGATCTAAACTCCATTTTCACATGTGAATATTAAGTTATTTACCTTCCTGGACCTTCTTTCCAGAACCTCTAAATTGATTATTTTCAAAGAATATTTGAATTTATTATTTTTATTATTTATGTTAATGTTTTATGCTTTAAATACAGCTAAAATAGATATGAACTCCCTTTAAAGTATCTTCCATGTTGTTCCTGGTTGGGGTAACAATGCTGAATATGTCAGGGATCATTTGCAGATGTTCCTGGCAGTAAGTGCTTTTCTTCCAGGACTGGGGAAGCTGAGGCAGGAGGATCACTAATTGGAAGCAAGTTTGAGTGATCTACACAGTGAGTGCTAGGCCATCCTGAGGTGTGTGCTGAGACCCTGTTTGAAATAAATTAAAATAAAAGAAGAGTGAATTTTTATTGCAATTGAGGGAATCATTTTTTGGGAGCTTCTTTCTACTCTGGTATATCTTCCGATCGGTTGATGATCACTTTCCAATAATTATATTTCTGTTGCAGGATGATTCTTTGTGTTCTCAATGATTTATTAATTTATTTAATTTTCTTTAGTATCATACTCTTAAATTTGTGTATTTGAAGGTGACGGGATTTTATGAGGAAATAAATTGAAGAGAAGCTGAACAGGTTACAGTACCAAACTTGTTACTTCATAGAAGGAAGAAACAGCCTCAAAAATTTGTAATACATAAGAAATGCATAAATCAGTAAGATAATGGCTCAAAACAGGACGCTGAAAATTATGGATCCTTTTTTCAAGTGAATAATTTATTGCCCTATATTTTTATTTCCTGTATTAACTTACAAAGTAATGGGCTTCATTATGATACCATTGCACTTTTCTATAATATAATTCGTTATGTTTGTCCTCATTTATCTTTGTTCTTTTCTAAACATCATTTTGTTTCTGATTGTTTGTGTGTGGGTGTATGAGTGGGAGGAATACTGCCTGCCTACACGTGTGCAGAGTATAGCTGGAGGGCTTCTCTCCAGGTCCCACCAAGCCCCCGCAGTCCCACAACCCACGCATAAAATAATCACTCCGTTGCTTATATTACTTATAAACTGTATGGCTGTGGCAGGCTTCTTGTTATCTATTTCTTCTACCTTAAATTAACCCATTTCTATTAGTCTATAAATTGCCACGTGGCTCATGGCTTACCAGTACCTTATATGTTGCTTGTCATGGCAGCAGCTGGCAGATCAATTTGCCTCAGCCTTCCACTTCCCCCAATTCTCATCACTTTGTCCTGTCTATACTTCCTGCCTGGCTACTGGCCAATCAGTATTTTATTTATTACCCAATCAAGCAACACATGTAACATACAGAACATCCCACAGCAGCAGAGGGCAGAGGTTTCAGATCCTGCTGAAGCAGGAGCGTAGTTGGATTGGTTTTTCTGGATATGAAAATACTGGTAAGACACGGCCACGTGGCAATTCATAGATTAACAGAAATGGGTTAAGTTATAAGAGCTGGCTAGCAAAAATCTTGAACCATAGGCCATCCAGTCTGTAAATAATGTGAAGCACTGTATGTTTATTTGGGACTAAGCAGCTTCGGGACTCTAGTGGGAGAGATTTGTCCCGACTGAGGGCAGGGTGGGACACAGGGAAACATTCTGGCTACACAGGAGTTACAGGTGGTTGTGTGCTGCTCAGTGTGAGTGTTGAGAATCCAGCGGGTCTTCTGCAGAGCTACCCTCCCTCTCATCCATTGGAAGCATATCTCAAGCTCTCCCAGTACTTTTAATTTACTAACTCATCAATCATTCAAATGATCAAGATGTTTGTATTTTGGGACAAAACCTAAAAGGAATAAATGTACAGTTACATTATTATATGCAAAGTTTTTGATACAACTAAAGTATGTATGTTTATATAGACATAAACTTGGTATACTCATGTGATAATGATAATGCTCAATATATAATTTATGCCAGTGCAAAATTTCAAAATAAATTTTATAAAAATAATAAAAAATTCATTGTGGTTGCTTAGGGAGTGTATTAGGTTTATGTCTCTATAAACATAATTTTCTTCTTACAATTTTTAATAGGAAGTAAATATTATAATATATGACATTGAGTTTGTATCCTGAATATTTTGTATTATGTGAGTTTTAATTTCTGATAGTGGAATATATTGTTTTATTTTGTGGCTAGGGTATTTCATCTTAAAGTGTTAATAACACATCTTCATTAAAAATGTTATAATGCAATCAGCTTGTTTCCATAAAACTGTAGACTTTAATATTGAGAAGACTTCTTTCTAATGTATGCACTGACATTGAATTGGGGGTATGGTTTGGCAAAAGATTAGGAATGAATCAAATATAGGAAGATAATTTTGATAGTGCATTATCTATCACTTCTAGAAAATGATTCCTAAATACAAAACACAACCACTTTAATGTTTGGTTCTTGCAAAGCTTCCCATTTTGCTACCCAAATAATTTTATAAACAAAAATTAATGAGCCTCTACTGCCATGGGATGTTCTAGAAAGGATCACAGAGTGGAGCAGAGAACAGTGATAAATTCCTGTTTTTGTTGTTACCCTAGGACAGACTGCTTTTACATTAAATTATGGAAAACATGAATGGCTCTTTGAGAGGTAATTGTGCTAATGTGGATTGGTGCAACTTGGATTGGGCACGGTCTTCTTGCCTGATGTCCTTGAGGTCAGCAATACTCATCAGTCATTGGTTGTCATGTTGTTTCTGCCTCTCCTGTAGTTTGCTGCTCTGAAGAACAACCATGATGAATGCCTTGATTCCTTTACTATACGGGTCTTGACATTTGTGTAACAACTAAAGACAAGGAGGTGCTAGGGAGGTCTTCCACTGGAAAGTGGAAAGGGGAATGAGTAAATTATGTAACTTTATTTTAATCTCATAAAGTCTGAAGAAGATTAAATCAAAATATGTTTTATTCATATCTGATTTCTGGCCAAAAATACACACATGGTTCTAGCAATTGATACAGTATGACATAATCAGTTGAAAATAACCCAAAATGTACCTTATAGTTATTCATCTCAAAAACATAAATGTTATTTCAACATGGTTTGCTGGTTTGTGAAAACCAATAGCTTATTGATGTGGTTTGAATGTGCTAAATATAGAATATTACAATCTACTATAATACAACCTTCTTAATCTGCAAGTGTCTTCTAGTAAAATACCCACTTATCACAAGGCACTCAAGGACATTTCTGAGTCTATCTGTATAGGGAAGTCTAAGAAAAATAATATAAAATGATATATTTTTCTCATCTCCACTGGAGATTATATAACTTATAAATTATAGAAAGATGAGATGGTTGATGCTCATACAGAGGTCAAAGTGGGGGAAATGGTAGAAATGCTCTTGCTGTATTACCTACACTTGGTAGTATGACTGAAAGAATCTTCAATGATCCAAAGATATGTGTGTGTGTGTGTGTGTGTGCGAGCGTGCGTGCGTGCATGCGTGCGTGTGTGTGTGTGTGTGTGTGTGTGTGTGTGTGTGTCCCCGTCCATTTATTACAACTCTCTGGATTCTAGTCTTCATTTTAAAAGGTATAACAACATTCCTAAGTGTCTGGACTTATGAGCTTTTCCCATGAAGATGTCATTGTCACAGGTTATTGACAGCTTTTTCCTGCCATTGATCATCATATGATTATTTTAATGGAGCTTTTTTAACTACAGACAAATTTAACAATGAGGCACATGAGCAACAATTTCATAATCAAAATGTCAGTAAGGGTTTGCTTATGTCCCTGTCCCTTTTAATATTTGTAATTTTAATTAATTAATTAATGCAATTATTTTTAAAAGTACGTGTATGTGTGTGAGTCTGTTAGTGTATGTGTACCACATGCATTCAAGATTCTGTGAAGGACAAAAGGTAGTATTTGATGCCCCAGAAATGGAGTTATGGATGACTAGTAGCAATTCTCCGAACTGAGTCTGGGTCCTCTACAACAAGAATAAACACCCTCCACTGAGCCTGACCCATTATGTCCTTTCATTACACACACACACACACACACACACACACACACTCATGCATATCCTTTTCCA
The DNA here is from genome assembly GCF_004664715.2 of Peromyscus leucopus. NCBI lineage: Eukaryota > Metazoa > Chordata > Mammalia > Rodentia > Cricetidae > Peromyscus > Peromyscus leucopus. The sequence goes on along the minus strand of NC_051084.1, from coordinate 77,148,235 downwards.
AAGAGATTTAATAATGATAGATAAATCAAGGAAATTATATGACCCAGACTTATTTATATTTAATTATCTGGAAGAAATATTAATCTTTCAGAATACATGTATGATTGAAAATAGTTATGTGGTGATGTATTGTGTCTCCCAATATACTGTGTCTCCCAATAAAATTTGCCTGGACATCAGAGGAAACAGCCAGCCATTATATAGAAGTCAGATAATGGTAGCACAGTCCTTTAATCCTATTGCTTGGCAGGCAGGGATCTGTCCGGATCTCTGTGAGTTCAAGGCCACACTGGGAACAGAGCCATGCATAGTGCGCATGCCTTAAATTCCAACACTAGTTAACCACGGAGGTCTGGAGGTCTGTACAGATAGGAAGTGACAGAGCTGGGCAGGAAGAGGAAGTATGTAGCTGGACAGAGAGAACAAATTAGATGGCAGAGCAGAAAGGTATATAAGACATGGGGACCAGGAACTAGAGCTTTTAAGCTTTTAGACTCTTAGCAGCAGTTCAGCTGAGATCCATTCAGGTGAGGACACAGAGGCTTCCAATTTGACAAAACTGTACAGTGGGATACTCTGTATGCTGTGAGTGTGTTGCTCTGATTGGTTGATAAATGAAACGCTGATTGGCCAGTTGCCAGGCAGGAAATATAGGTGGGGCAAACAGACAAGGAGAATTCTGGGAAGTGGTTGGCTGAGTCAGCAGACACCAGCCTGCCATCCAGGGAGCAGCATGTATCAGGCACACAGGTAAAGCCACAGAACACGTAGCAACATATAGATTAACAGAAATTGGCTGAGTTTAAGTGTTAGAGCTAGTCAGTGGTAAGCCTGAGCTAATGGCCGAGCAGTTTTAATTAATATAAGCTTCTGAGTGATTATTTCATAAGCGGCTGTAGGATCTGTGGAACTGGGTAGGACTGGAGAAAACGTCAGCTACAATACAGGATCAGCTGAGGAGTTGGCAAGGTGAAGTTAGCTGTGGGTTGTTCTGTCCCTCTGATATTTCAGAATTTACTTCAATAGCTGGTATCAAGTTTTTTAATAATAAGACCATTTAAGATTTGTGTTATATAGGTATATAATAAATATAATGTTTATTGATCAGTATTGATACAAATTGTGTATAAGATATAATCAAGAATATTTTCTACAGAGGCAAATTGCTGATCATTAAAAGGAAGACATGGATAAAATAATTATAGTAAAAATGTAGTTACAGGTATGAGGAAACAAAATAATTAAATGTATAAATTCATCCAAAAGTATGTCCTATTAGTCAGAAAACTTTTTTTTCTTTTTGTTATAGCACTTGATATTGACATTTGTCTGGAATTATTTCATGAATTCAGTTTTAGATTTTATATGATAATGCCAAGAAATGTTAAAAATTGAACTGGGGTAGACATTTAGACCAATATAAAAAGTTTTAGCAGAAAAAAATTGTTATATTTATCTTAATATTGCCACAAATTTGTGATGGCTGATTTTTTCACACACAGGCACCTAATTGACATTTAATCAAGCATACAGGAGTGTGTGTTAAATATGAATTAATTACTGTGTGCTAAAATACTGCAATTTTATGGTGTGCAAACATGTAAGAACATTTCAGTTCCCATTTAATTACTGATTTCATAGATTATAGATGTATGTTTACCTAACTAACAATTTATTACCTTTCTATGGGTGGCAGTATTTTTTTGTCTGTTTATTAAGTATAATGTAAAATTAATTGGGTGTCATTTTACAGTAATATTTAGAAAGTTTTACCTGATTTAGCCCATCTGTGTCACTTCTGATTTGTCATCTTATCTGTAATGTACGTGGGGAACATAAGGTGAATAACAGGCACTATGAATGCACACTTCCGTAACTGCGGTTTGAATACCACGCAATACAACAATACGTGCATGGGAAATATTTTAAAGTTCTGGGTTAAAATAGAAATACTGTCTGGCAATAAAACTTTTTTTTTTTTAATTACTAAATGTAGTTAAATAGCTTCTGGAATGTGCTTGGTAAGATATACAACTCTGTAAATATATGGCCATGTTAATTAACATAACAATCAACATCATCACTTTCCCAGTAGAGTTAACTTCCAGGAAACTTGAGAGAAGCCAGACTTCCTTCAAACACTTCCTGAATAAGAAGGAAGCCTCTGTGTCTCCTAAAATTTGCATTGGCTGTGTGAGCTTTCATTATTTCCATTATAACTTCTTTAAAGATTTTTCTAAATGTTAATTTCTCTTTTTGGAGTTTGCTTTCTGTGTTCAGTCATCCTGTAGGTATGGGTCTTGCTCCAGTATTTTTATTTCCCTTTTAAATGTTTTGATTGAAGTTCTAGAAAATTCTACATTGAAAGAAATGGCTTATTACTGCATGCAAATTTAGGTGGGTGTAGCAAGTGAAAATTACTCATTAGTGTTAGCAAAGGAAACTTGTATGTAAAGAATAATGTAAAATACATGACTGATCATATGTGATTACAGGCTAACTCTAGAAAAGAAACTCTTTTGCATATCCCATGTTTAATAGTACAACAGAAAGAGTCTTGCTCCTTTGCCTCCAACTTGAGATGGAATGGTGCTGGCAGGTGGACTTTCACAGGGAAAAGAGGCAATAATCATCATAGACTAAAAGGAGAAAAAAGGTGTCTTAGCAGCAAGAGAAATCCCAACTTCTAACTCAAGCCACATTTTCTGTTTGGATTCTCCATTATCAGATTGTTTCATGTCTCCAATCCAAAAAGTGTAAGGTTTGGGCCTCAATAGTCTTAATATATGCATACTGCATAAGATATTCTGTTTGCCCAGATGCTACTTCTAACCAATGCACAGACATTAAATACCAAGGCTGACTTTACTAGACAGTTTACTATTAAGTCATTTCAATATTATCAAAACAAAATTAGTTCCAATGCCTTCAGTGGCAGTTCTTGGATCGTAGCCTCCTGACTACAGTTTATAAATATGTACAGTTTAGATATTTAATATATATCCCCCAAGTCCTGGTTAACACAGACTACTGCATGTAAATATGCCAAAGTATACATCCTGGAGCTTTGGAACCAAATAAAATGAAAATATTGCAGATATGTAATACTATAAGATAAGAATCATGACTGTTATGTAAAAGAAGTGAGTTTTAATTTCTGCATGCAACTTACAAATATATGGAGTAGAATCAACTGCACTATGCATATTTGTAGTGATAGCAAGCAGTTTAAAGAACCAGAGGTTATTTATTTATACATTTGTAATGTACTCAACCACTGGTATTTTCTTGCTCACAATTAAGATCAAATGCTGTTTTAGTACTCCATAAGACGTTTTGAAGGTAAAGTGTCTTCAAAGGAAGACCAGACCACGATCTCTCCCCACTGAGTTCATTATAACACAACTTTGGAAACAAGAACCAGAAAGTACTAAGGTGAAAGGAAAATTAAGTTCCATTGTGAGGAATGGAAATCCACATTTAATTAAGTGGTAAGTTGCCTGATAGAAAATAAGCAGAGAAAATTCACAAAAGGAGAAATTAGTATTTAGAAAGTCTTCATAGAGAAGTCACAGGGAGACTCATGAAAGCTCACACTGCCAATCACACATTTTAGGAGACACAGCAGCCTCCTCCTCCTAACTCAGAAGGTGCTTGGAGGAAGTCTGGCTTCTATCAAGTTTCCTGGAACTCAACTCTACAATGAAAGGAAGGGAGTAAATTTAACCTTATGTTTATTCATACCGCCCAAGGCCTTTTTTAAAAAGTCATTATCTGTTGTCTTATGGCTAATTTTCAAGGTTTTCATATTTTAAAGGATGCCTCAAGGACTTCAAAAACCTTTGTTCTTACAAATTATGTCTTATAATATATACACTATTAGAATTGAAATAAGCTAAACATTAAAATTATTACATAGTATATGAGCAATACAAAATGCGCCACATGATCATTCACAGATGTGATTAACCTAGGGTCTGTCACTTGTTCTTTCAGATTCACCTTAGGATCCATCAAGAGAGTCAACCTGACTCACAGTTTGGGAACATGAACATCCTCCAGATATGGTAACTTTCTGGGATGCTATTGATTGGGATTAGACACATCCATTGGTACCATAAACACATATACTTCAGCTCAAGATTTAATTAGAGAAAGAAACTTGAAGGGCTTTGTGAGTTCATGGTCATGAGGTGTAGCTCTTCTCTTTGTCCCTGGTCTGTGAATTGACTGTGACAGATGGTGGCAGTGCAATTCACTCCTTGGCTTCCTGGTGTAGGGACACATGTAAATGTCCACACGGTGGCAATGGGTAATGATGAGAAAATATTTATCATAAATGCTATTTAGTATTTTAAAATGCCTGAAAGTTATTTGGTAATTCCCCCAGCATAACTAGTATTCCATTGAGAGCCAAGGTGGTGGTAGAAAGACAAACAGAGACTAGAACTGCTATGTGTGTTTTTGGAGTCCTTCAGATATTTCTGTTTTCACTAAATTTGTAACTGCTTTTGGTTAATTATGCATCTCTGTGAGAGTACAAAGGAAAACATTAGTATTTTTCAATGAAGACAGCACTAATATTCATAAGAACAACTTGTTTTGTTTCCTTGGATCAACCCTGTAAGTCGGTACTGTCCATTATCATGCTTCCTTGTTCGTTGGCTTGCTTGTTACTTTGTTTGATTTTGTGACTTTTTCATGTGTTTGCTTATTTACTTACTTATTTATTTATTTCACATTTTTGTAAACAGAGTTTCACTCTGTACCCCAAACATGCTTCAAACTCAGGATCCTCCTGTCTGAGCATCATCAGTGCCAGAATAGTGACCTGCATCACTATGGCAGCACTAATCTTGAGGTTTGTATAAGATGACTGAAATAGGATAATGCATTAAATTGTTTGGAATCACAAATGTAATGACTATATGTGTAATGTGGCTATATCACCTACTAAAAAGATTTGTGTCATTCTGCCAGTGGAAAGATGGTTCAGTGGTGAAGAACACTTGCTCTTGCAGAGGACCTGGGTTTGGTTCCCAGTACTCACAGATGTGCTCACAAATGTTAATAATTCCACTTCCAGGGCATCTGTAGCCCTCTTTTCACTATACGCACCAGACATAAATGTGCTACACATACATAAATTCAACCAAACATGAATACATACATAATAAAATAAAATGTAAAGATAAATCTTTAAAGAAATCTAAGTTGTTCATAAAAGTAACACTATACAGACTAACTGAGCAGGTTATATATAGGAATGTGTGTGTGTGTGTGTGTGTGTGTGTGTGTGTGTGTGTGTTGTTTGTATGCATGCATGTAAAAACAACTAACAAAAAAAGAGAATGAATTTGAAGGAGAGCAAGAAAAGGTATATTGGAGGGTACAGAGGGAAGAAAGGGAAGCAGGAATGATATAATTATATTATAATCTCAAAAATAGAAGAAAATAATAAAGAAAAATAAAGATTTGATATCCTAATAAAATGGTAACACAAAGCTCTGAAACAATGATGAGGGTGTATCAATTACGTTCTCACCTCTGATGCTTTCTTTTGTTCCACACATTGACTGACACATATCAGGAAAGAGAGATGTAATGAATGCTAATTGAAAAGATAGTCCCCAGCTGCCAGCATTGGTGATATAAACAAGTAAAGTTGCAAATATCCAAGGTATACATCATGATATTTTGTACATTAATTGTGAAAATATTACTACGATCAAATTGGATATCATATTTATTTCAATGATTCATTGCTATTTGTACATGTGATAGTTTGTGTATATGCAAAATTAGGACTGACTTTCATAGCAGTTTTAAGATGCCAATATCGCAGTTCTGACTAGAGCTGTAGATTAAACCAGCAACAGCAAACTGATGAGTGCATTTGGGCTCCAAATTTCCCATGTCCTAGTCTTCTTCCCTCTTTGTTGCTCAAGGATGGAAAATTCTTAGGCTTTGGCAATGTGTCTCTTTCCCCTTCTTTTAGCTGCTGAAATAATGGCCCATTATATGATAGAGTTCATGACCAGTGCTTTATTTTTGCTGTCAACTATTCTTAGGCATTACTAGACCCTTGGAGAACAAAGAACCCTAAATAGATTTTTTTTTTTCATAAAGAAATTTGAAAACAATAATCAGTGAACAGGATGCCACATGCCAAACAATTTATTATCAATGTTTAGAAAATAGAACTTCATCTTTGAAATATTTTATATGAAAGTCACTGTGACATTTTCAATACTACAGGAGCCAAAATTAATATGAATATACGGCTTTCATTTATAAGGTAAGGTATTTAAATGTTTGCTGTGTGCGTGACTGTATGCATTCTTTGAATTCATGAACACCAGTGATCCAGTGACAAACAAAATTAGCTCTTTGATGTATTGTTAATTCTTAAACCCTCCTGCTTTCTCCAGGCCACTTATAATTATCAAAATATCAAACCTTCCAAAAGAAAGGAAGCGTGAAAATGAATGGAACTGGTGAGAGTGTGTCTTGGGCAGCTGTTTACAGAAGAAAGCAGCAAGGCAGGTATAGCCATAATATTCAAACAGAAATGTCTTGGGTAATATTAAATTTCTTTCATCAGAAACAATGTAAAATCAAGATTAAAGTGGCAGGAAATCATTTGGCTTTTTAGAATAGTCGCTATCATTTGTAGAGTTCAATGTTTTTATATAATAATAATTTTACCTATCTTTGGGTAAATTTGTCCCTCCAAGTTTCACGTATCATATGCTTGTTTTCCCTGGGGTGATTTTTTCAGGATTTCTTTGTATTTAGACATATAATACTATGTCTTATTTCAAATATCAAATATTAAATTGTTTAATTTTCAATTTAATTAGGACTCATTTGATAGGAATGATATTTTTCCTTTGTATTTGTAAAATCGTTAACTATGTTAAACTGAGTTCCCGTGTTGGTTGGATTTTATAAACTTTACACACTTACATGTATCTGTTAAGTTGGAATCTTAATTGAAAAAAAGGATGTTTTCGTAAGATTGTGTGTAAACAAATCTATGGGGTATTCTCTTGATTAATGATTAATGTGGGAAGGCCCAGCACACCACCAGCTGGGCCACCACAGGGCAGTTATGATGGGGTTGTATATGACAAACTGAGTAAGCTATGTGGATCAAGTCAGTCAGCAGCATTCCTCCACTCTCTCTGCTTCAGTTTCTGCTTCCAGGTCCCTGCTTAGGTTCTTGCCCTCACTTCCCCAGGTGATAGAGTGTGTGGCCTGAGAGTTGTAAGCTGAATAAATATATACAAGATGCTGTATTATCACATCAATAGAAAGTAAGCAAAGACACACCCCCCATGTTTTTCATATGAATTTGTCGATTAAATCTTTTATTTATTTGAATTTATTTTGGAACATGATTCAACATTAGAAAGCTTTTATATTTCTAGGCATTAAGTATTTCTGACACCATTTTTGAACCTTTTATATGTGTTTTCTCCAAATAAAAATGGTAAGTTTAAAGATCTTAAATTCCACTTAAACTTTGGAATTTTTCCTTAAAGAATTTATTGTATTATATTGTTCTTCAAACAACCCAAATTATTAATGCATTTCAATGTTGATGATCAAATCCAAGTCATTGTTAATACTAACTGATCTACACTGAAACAGCTCTATCTCTATTTCTGTTTTATAGACATAGGGAACACTTGTTATAATAAAAATGCTATGGTAGGAAAATTATAGAGATAAATACCATATGATCCTTATTGTCAAATTGCTCATTTGATAAGTATCTAGTACAGAATCATAAACAAGTTAAATGACACACAAATTTAGGATTAAAAATGTTTATAATATCAGGAAATATTTGTGCAAAGAAAGCATTTAATGTAGATCCTGAAATATGCTGGAAAAATAGCAATCCATGATAAAAGAGGAAGTCTAAGTAAAGTCTGTATTGTAAAGGACCAAGGAGGTAGAAAAATGCTAGGTATATGGATAGCATTCAAAAAGAAAATGCTGAAAAACAAAAATCTATATTGAATCCATCTTCAGAGGGAACAGCAAATGTGTCACACAATATGCTTTGGATCTTTGATGAATGCCAGATTCAGTTCAAATTTAATTAATTAGCCAATGGGAAATCATGAAAAGCTTTTGACAAGAATGTTGATATCATCTGATTATTAATTAAGACCAATGACAATTATGCAGCAAGTTTCAAGGCTTATGTAGACACCCAGGAAATCATAAGGAGGCATATATCTTTGTCATAACATTTTCAAATCTTGGTGTCATCTACTATCTGCCCTCACACACACAGAAATTATTTCACTGATTCCAACTCAAATGTATGTGAAAATCACAACTTAAAACGGAGAAGATATTAAAATTTGTTTGCCAGTTTTTCCAGATGTTTGGGTATACCTTTATTAGTTTATATATGTCAGTTTTCAATTTTGAAATAATATTCTTTCAAAATGGTGTGATAATATTGCTGTATTTTAAGATTTAAAGTGTACATATCATATCAATAAGAGGTATATGATAATAATGACAAGCATTAATGGTGCCAGTCAGTTAACCATAGCTCACATAATGACTGATAAAGTAAACAAATTTTTATGTTAAGGCCATTTTAGTCCAAAGTACCTTTCCAAATTTCACCACAATGCATATATCAGGACTTTATTCTGATCTATGCATTTATAATACATCTTCTATATAATATCTTTTAAATAAAAATATTTGCATCTGAAATAAAATATATGGTGACAAGAAAGTGTATCATAGTTTATACTACATGCAATTAGACTTACTATTAACTTAATTTGGTGTTATACCTCACAGTGATACAATATAATGATATGTTACTAGTATTTATATCATTAGGTATTAGAAATAATGTACTAATGATTTATGATTCAAGGAGTGTGTGCACAGGTTACTTATAAACAGCACATCATTGTATCAATAAAGGACTCAAGTATCTGTGAATTTTATTTTCCAGAGAACATTCCCTACAGAATTCAGAGAGATTCATGTCCTGAAGTCTGGACTTCACTGCTCAGCTTGAAAGGCATGGTTAATTATTTATACTATGATGGTATAATGATTTAGCTACTATCAGAATTGAGTCAGTAGATATTTTTTTGTTGTTGTTGTTATACCATATGTTGAAATAGAAGCAACAGGCATAAGGGAGAAATTCCTGAGAACAAACTTTCTTATACAAAGTGAAATCCAAAAGTTCCATATGATGGTCAGACAATTTTGTAAATTTTGTAAAATCTGATCACACAGCAGGAATGGAAATGGACCTTCAAACTTGGAATAAGCAGAGTAAAGTGCAAGCACATTGTAAAGTAAACACACATTATAAAGTAAAGCCATGAAGGCATTGCTGTGTCTGACTGTAGTTTTCAGGAAAAAATAAGGCAAAGAAGATGGGTGATGTTTAAATGGGAATAGAGAAGCAAAGATCTCCCATCAGCCAGACATTTAACTGGACTTATGCTATCAGATAACACCAGGAATGGGGTGAGATCATATCAGTGTCTTCAATTCCTTTGTTGGTTGCAGTTATCCGGCACTCCAGTCTTCAGGACTATGAGGTGATTGGTGGCCAAGATGTGCCCTTCCATGCTGACTGAAGTCCAACAAGGGAAGATAACATGGAGAAGGAAAGGCTGAGAATGAAGTGTTGGAAATAGGATAACTCAGAAAAACTGGCCTTAGATTGTTTGTAAGGCAGAGCTAGACAATGGTAACATACTGCAGATGGAAGATGGGGAGATGCAAACTGGCACAATCCCAAATTTCTGTGCCTTACTGATGGGTGAATAATTATAGGAAAGAAGATATTGGATATAAATTGACGTGTGTGTGTGTGTGTGTGTGTGTGTGTGTGTGTGTGTGTGTGTGTGTACTTTGTGTTCATGCGTGTGCTTGCGGAGCACAGAGGTTGACATCGGATGTCCCCCTCTGTCACTTTCCACCCTATTTCTTTTCAAGCATAGTCTCTTCATTAAACTTATAGCTCACTGATTCAGTTATGATGGTTGGCCTTGAGCTCCCAAAGTCATGTCTCTCCCATCCCATAGCTAAAGTTAATTATGCAGGCTAGCACAGACATTTTATGTGGTTTGGGAGGACCTAACTCATCTTTTCTCATTTTCACAGTAGGCACTTTGCCTACCAAGACATGTTCCCAAACCCAAGCACATGCATTATTTAAAGTTATGGGCTGCACCTTGAAGGAGTACCTCCAACATATTAAGATAAAAGTTGGGAGAATCTGGAGGCGTTAGAATTAGATACCAATTTAACAAACAGGAGCTGTTGATGATAAGAGGTAAGACTCTGAAGGCAATATGATCATTGACCAATGATACAAGATAGGGTAGTCAAGGCCATTTAAGGGTGAGTTATATGAAGAGAAGTTAGCTAAACAGAAAGATAACATTGTTAGAGACTTCAGTGATGAACCTGAGAATATCAGGAGTGAAAAAGGGTGGTTTCTATTACTACCTCTCCCAAGGGAAGTTGGAAAAATATGAGTATGGATATACTCACCTGTGGAAGTCATAGAATAATTTGTGGGAGTCTCTTCTAACTTTCTACCCTGTGGGCCCAAGGAATCAAATTCCGGTTATCAGACTTGTTGGCAGGTGCTTTTAGAACCATCTTTTTTTTTTTTTTTTTTTTTTTTTTTTAGTAAATTTATTTTACAACATCATTTAGTTCAACATAATAGCCACAGAACCATCTTTTATGCTGTGTTTATGTTTTCACATGGAGAAACGGCTTGATTTCTGTGTGATAGCTTTGTGGTCACATATAGTCACTATATATACAATTGTTGCTGCTTATTCAGACAAAATGTTTAGGTACATATTAAGCAGGTATTTTATAAGAACACTCATGGTTTATAAGAGTATACAAACTATTGTTGAATTCCTAATTGTCCAATCCATGTAGGAAATGTGAACATAATGGCAAACACTTAGAACTGTCTTCTTCATTTTTTTTTTTTTTCAGCAAAGGACTGGTCTCTTTTCTTCTCACTTAGTCAGACCCCAATCATCCTCTTGTGCCTTGCATGTAAATATGGATGATACATATAACCTCCAATGTTATCATCTTCAAGATGTCCAGTGAACATGTGGAATTTGTGGATATGAAACTGATACTATATAGATCCAGTGGTGAGTGAGGAAGTTTGGGAAAGTTCTGCAATGTCCAGTCTTGATAAGACTCACACAGGGTATGGGAGCTTTAACAGGAATACTCAAAAGAAAATATCTAAAGGAATACCTTCAAAGCAGGTCCCTCTCTTTCTACTCCTTGGCCCTCTCCTCTTACTTCCCCTGTCCTTTTCCCCTTCCTCCTCCTCTCACTCTTTTTTGGTAGCCCCAAAGACCCTTTTTCAGAGAAGCCAAGTTATGACACAGGACATGTAGAAACTAAAATGGTATAGTGTCCTTCATGTTGGTGATCTGAGATGATTAAAAACAAAAATTAAAGTTGGAGAATGTCTCCTTTTCTCTACATCAGTGCACAGTCCCCTGTAAAAGAATGTCAATACAATGCTTGCTTTGTTTTACCTTTATTAAATGCTAGCAGAGCTTTGAAGTCAAGAAATCCATATCCAACTTCAAGAAAGCACTTTCCAATATTTATGTATGCCTAATTAACCACATATTTCCTTGTGTAGGAAGTTAAACCTCAAAAATTTATGTTTACTGAAAAGTAAGTTAGCTAAGCTTATAAAATTTTCCAGTTTCACTTGTCAGATCTTTGCTTCCTTAACAGGTTATTAGGATATTTTTCCATAGTTTTGATTGGCACATAGCAAATCCACCCTATTTTACTAAGATACCAATATGGAATTAAGGCACACTATTAACATAACCTACATGTTATTGTTTTGATTTGAATATAAGACTTGTATAATAATACAATGTAACCAATGTCAGTGACAGCTGATATACTTGAGTATGATACTAATACCCATCCATGATTACTTGCTCAGATCTCTTTTCTTCTACCCCGAATCCCTTGCACACACATCATCATGTCTCATAGAAAGCGATTCTATTTTTTTGCTCATGCTTCCCCTTAACGGCAGTCATTAATTTACTGATACCCTGTCTATCAGCCCACATCATCTTGATTAGAGCTGTTATCCTAATCAAAAGGCTGATAATTAAGACTATCCATCTGTAGAGTTCTAAGTGCTAAGATGAGTTGAAGATCCTAATTAAGATTATTTAGGTGTTACTTAAATGCCATCATTTGACTCAGCTAATCATACCAGCAGGTACATTAGATTTGCATTAATGTTCTGCTGAAGCCAGCAGCTATTTAGGCAGATCAAAAATGTAGATTGCAGATACTATTTCAAACATCTTTATTTGAAAGTGATATTGAGACAATACATTAAGATAAGCAGGGTGTTAGAACAGGTTAGGTAATTTCCACATTGCTTAATTTACTTTATGGTAATAAGTGGAGTATTTGGAATAAACAGCCTATTTACTGAATTTGCTGTGTATCATTCATCATTCTCCAGTCTCTCCACATTTAGATGCACTCCCAGACACTGACACATTTTTTTCAGCATCTAATGCTATGTCTGTTATACTGATAGTAGCATAGAACAACCCCTTCAAACTGATGCTACTAAGCATAAATGTGTGGGAGGATACAGACCACATTGTAACCTCCTCAAAAGATCATGGTATTCTAAGATGAAGAAATAATGTATTATTTCAATTACTATTCAGTCAAAATCTAGTATAAATGATCAAGAATAGCATCACAGAAAAGTGTAATCCATTTATGTTTATTTTTATTATTTTGTCATTGATGAGTAAAATACAAACTTACAAACTGTATTTTTCTACTAAATTTATGTGTTTAAAATAGAATAAAATGGGTTCATAGAATCAACTGTGCCAGGGCCTTCTTCTAAGAATTTCCCTCCCCTTAAATTCTCATGAAATCTAATACTATGGCCCCTTTAGAAGGATACAAGGATAGCAAATTTTTACAGAAATAATTATCTCAAAATATGCAAAACACTTTATAGTCAACCCATATATCATGCTATCACTATATACCTACCACAAGCTGCTTAAGAGAGGAGGTTGTATGTGGACTGATAGCTCCAGAGTGCACAGTCCATCCCCCAGGAAAGACAGTGAATCTGGCCCATTTGAAGGCTGGAGCTTATAATGTGGTGCTTGTCAATGTCTAGGACAGAGGTTCTCAACCTCCAAATGCTGTGACCCTTTAATACAGTTCCTCATGTTGTGGTAACCCCAAGCATAAAATTATTTACATTGCTACTTCATAACTAATTTTGCTAAGGATATGATTGTAATGTAAATATGTGTATCTTCCAAAGGTCTTAGGTGACCCCTGTGAACGGATCATTTGACTTGCCAAAGGGTTGCAACCCACAGGTTGTGAACCACTGGTCTAGAATGATCAGTAAGCAAAAGGTAGAAAGGGAGGTGGGACTTGGCTATCACCTTCAAGACCCATCCTTATTGGCCTATATCGGTGAGGTAAGGCCCATGTTCAAAGGTTCCACAATGTCCCAGAACAATAGCTCCATCTGGGAAACAAGAGTTGAAAGATGTGAACCTTTGGAAGAAATTTCATATTCAAACTATAGAATAATTCTTCTTCTAGCCCATGTAGACTTGTTAGCATCTCACAATGCAAAACTCACCTGGTTCAATTTCAAATCTCCACTGTCTTCAGAGCCACAACATTGTTCAAAAAGTGTTTTCTGAGAATCAAGACAAACATTAATTATGAGCCAGTTTCAATTTGAAAAATAAGGAGTAAACTTCCAATATGCATAGGTACAGAATAAAATATCACTACTCAAACCAAAGAAGGAGACAATAGCATAGAGAAACTCACAAAATCAAGCCTGAAAACCCTAAGGACAAGTGTCAAACATCTGTATGCCCATGCCCATTATCTAGGTCTTATGAATCCATCATCTGTGCGCTAACAGGTTTGGGCAATACATCTGTCTTAGTTGGGGTTTTTATTGCTGTGAAAAGACACCATGACCACAGCAACTCTCATAAACATTTAATTGGGGTGGCTTCCTTACAGTTTCAGAGGTTCATTCCATTATTATTATGTCAGGGAGCATGCAGGCATGTAGGCAGACATGGTTCTAGAGCTGAGAGCACAACCTCTTGTAGGCAACAGGTGGTCAACTGACAGGCTGGGAAGTATCAGCCCCACAAGTAACACGCTTTCCCCAACAAGGCCTCACCTCCTAATAGTGCCTCTCCCTCCTGGGGCCATTTTCTTCCAAACCATCACAACATCCTTACAGCCCAGACCCCTGAAATACACATGACATCTGTGTAGTACCAGCCCATTCAGTGACTGCTGTTTCTTCAGGAGATGCCCAACTTTTCCTGCTTCTCCAACATCCTTAGCTTCTTACTAGAATTTAGCCATTACCTTCAGAGATCAACACACAAGCCCTCCATGGGCCTTCCTGAAAGGAATATAGCCCTGCTACCCATTGCCTGGCCTGATATACTTTTCTCCAGAACCTTAGATGAGAGTGTATTTTTTGTGCCTCATGGCTTAGGGTGCTGACAATGTCATAGTATGTAAATACTCACACCAGAAAAATGCTTCCTTAGCCCTTGTTTGAGCAGATAACCTGGGAGAGTCTGTCTTCTCAGACATCTCATATTCAAGGAAAGCTTTTCACATTAGTACATCTTCATGCCCTGGAGCCCTCTTGTGTTTATTTAGACTTTCCTGGGAGACATGATTTCTACCATTGTCGTGCAAAAGATAGGGCTTCCCTTTAATGGTACTGGCCTTTTTGATCACTCCAGTTATGAAGAGGGATTCTATGAGCTGGGGCATCAAGATCATGATGGGGAAATATTCTCAACTCCTGTTTTGCCCTCTACTCTAAAAATCTCTTCATGCTCATTTCTTCATTAAACTGTATATTATCTTACCTGATACTCTTCCTCTTGCTTTGAATTCTTACTATATACCAGAGGAGTAGTAGCCAGGATGATCCAGCAACAGTCTGAACATTATGCTGTCTAGAACTTAACACCGATGTAATTTGCTTATTTCTCTTGTTTCAACCTCACTGAAAATTTTAGGACACAGGTAGAATACAGCCAAATTATTTGTTTGATTATAACAAAAATGGACCCTAGACCAATTATCTTCTCTGAAACCTCATTCAAACACTTCTTGCTACCACAGTTCCTTCAAAATGGTCTTTTTAAAAACACTTGAATCTGACACTTTGGGGAATGTGCTTCCTTTTTGTTATTGTTGTTTATTTTTGATACTGTATTGTAATTACAACATTTTTTTCTTCCCTTTCCTCATTCCAAATCCTTCTGTCTACTTACCATCCCTTTCAAATTCATGGCCTCTTTTCTCATCTCTTGTTAAAGCATGAATATGTGTATTTGTATATGCATATATATTCCCAAATGTAACCTGATGAATTAATATAATGCTGTATGTCTTCAGAGCTGACTGTTTGGCTGTAGCAGGAATCTTAAAAGTTCTTATTGATAAAAATCAAACCCGAGACGAGTTATTGGGGTCCATGCTGGTAGATCAGAGAGACAGAACAAGCCACAGCTATCTCACCTTGCCGGATCCTCAGCTGGTCTTGTCTCCTCAGACTGGAGGCCTCTGAGTCCTCATCCCAATGGCTCTCAGCTGAACTGCTGCTGGAAAACCTGAAGCTTAACCAGCCACATGCCTAACCAGCCAAATGCCTCTAGTTTCTGGTCCTCACGCCTTATATATCTTTCTACTTTCTACCACCACTCCCTGGGATTAAAGGCTGGCTTTCTGGGATTAAAGGCGTCTCACCATGCTTGGCTGTTTCCAATGTGGCCTTGAACTCACAGAGATCCAGGGGGATTTCTGTCTCTGGAATGCTAGGATTAAAGGTGTGAGTGCCACCATTTTCTAGCCTTTGTATCTAGTGGCTGTCTGTTCTCTGACCCCAGATAAATTTATTAGAATACACAATACCACCACATTTGGCACTGGATAACAAGTTGGTATACTCTTCCCTGGGGAGGGTCAAATCTCTTTTCCCCAGCTTTCCTCAGTTTCCAATTGTACTTTGTATAGGGTTGAGGCCCCATGTGCTTTTCCATGTCCATTTTGGCATTGTTAATGGTATGACCCTTGTTCAGCTCATGTTTGTACGGTCATATTGGTGAGAATTTTTTGGGCATAGCTTTTGACATTACTAGGAGACACAATCTCACAGGAAAATCCCTTACTCCCTCTTCCGCAATGTTACCTGATCCTGAGGTGTGTGGTGTCTTACAGATGTATCCACTGGGACTGGACTCTACAACTGCACATAGCTGGTTGTGGTTTTCTTCTGTGGTCTCTATCTGCTACAAAGAAAAGTTTCCTTAATAAGAAGTGAAGTCTTCAATTCTATGTGGGTATAAGAACAAATGTTTATATGTTGTTGTTAGAAGTTATGTTTATTTAATAAATTAGTGGTTGTAGATTTTCCTCTAATACCCATGATGTCTCTAGCATTGATTATTTAGCTAGGTTTCCATGACCAGGCATGGCATCCTTGTTGAGAAGGTTTTAATGTCAACTAGAGAGCTGTTTGTTTTCACCAATATATGTGCTCCACTTCTGGACCTGTAGGGTTGTTATCCCATGCTAATCATTGATGCGATTCATTGGCATCATATCTGGGTGGGATTGCCGGTTGCATCTGTCATTTGGAATGTTGCATACTGTCTTATGGTGCCATGATACTAATCCACAGGGACAGAACATTGAAATAAGTACTGTGGGGTGGTCTTTCTGTTCGCTGTGAATATGTGTTGCTACTGTTGGTTAATCAAGAAGCTGTTTTGACCTTTAGTAAGGCAGGATAAGAGGCAGGTGGGAAATCAAAGAGAGACACAGGGAGAAGAGGGCAGAGTCAGCCACCCAAGGAGCAAGATGCCATCAGACCAGTAATACACAGCCATGTGGCAAAATATAGATTAATAGAAATGCATTAATTTAAGATGTTAGAGCTAGCTAGTAATAATCTTGAGCCATAGACCAAATAGTTTGTGATTAATATCAAGCCTCTGACTGGTTATTCAAGAATAGGCAAGCAAGAGAGATTCGTCCATTTACAGGTAAGTACCAGCTCAGAGGCCACAGGGATCTGTTTCTGAAAATCTTGGTGTCTTCAGCCATAGGGACTTCCCTTCTATCTTGGTGAGGTAATCAAGGGCAAAAGTAAGAATCTGTGTATTTTGGGAAACTCTTAGACTCTTAGACAGCCCTGGGAAACAACTCAAAAAGCACTTCTCCTGTCTGGTAATAGGAGTTTTGTAAAGTGGTTGTTGGCTCTTGGAGGTAGCATGATCAAACCAGATGATAAAGGTTCAGTGTGTGTGTGTGTGTGTGTGTGTGTGTGTGTGTGTGTGTGTGTGTGTGTTTATATACTAGATTATATACTTGACAGGTTTTTTTTGTAAATAGTTAATAATATGATTTCTTGTAGCTTTTCAGCCATCTACGTTTATTTTTCCCACCTGAATGAAACATCCTACAGGTGTTTGTTATATCTATTTGCATTTTTTATATCCATGTTTTCTATGGTGAAGTTTAAATTTGGCAAACTTTTTAATGTCTTCTCTTTTTAGAATCAAATAAATTGGATACAGTTATGAAAAATTTGAACAAAATATATTCTGTGGATCTCATTTTATCTCCTCACTCTATTCCTTACCTTTATTACCTCCTTATAGTTTCCCTAATGATTGTTTTCTGTTTTTATACCCCATGTGTCCCTTGCCTATCCAATGGTGCTTCCTCGTCAACTAGTATAACCCTCTCTTGGTCTCCACTCTAGAGTTTCTAACATTTTCTGTTTATATATATTTGCATATGCATTTAGGTTAGTAATACAGTATATGAGAGAAGATGTGATTTTTGTCTTTCTAGGTTAACTCACCTCACTTAATATTATAATTGGCAGATAGAACTATTTTTCCTGAAATTTACTTGATTTAATTTCTCTTTAAAACAAATCACTATTCCACTGTACAAATACAGCCAATTTTCACTAGTCATCTGCTGATAGATATATGGGCTGGTTCCACATCCTTACTGTTATGAATATAGTAGTATTGACATCGATGTGCAAGTGTCTCTGTGGCAGGAAAGATGTAGAGTCTATTGGCCAGAATTTTTCTAGCTGGGTTGTATGACAGTTGTATTTTCAATATTTTGAGGAACCCTCATACTGATTTGCATAAGATGTACTAATTTACATTTCCACAACCAGAAAATAAAGGTTCTGTGTTGTCTACTTCCTTTCCATTATTTGCTGTTAGCTTGCTTAAGGATAGACTTCCTTGCTGGGTTGATGTGGAATCTCAAAATATTCACGTTGGCTTTCTCTGATGAGTAGGAAGGTTGAGCACTCTAAATACTTTTTAAGCAGTTGAATTTCTTTTGAGTCTGTCTGTTCATTTCATTAGTCTATTTGTTGATTGGATAACATTTGGTGTTTAATTTTTGCAGTTCTATGTAAACTTTCCATATTGGCCCTTGATCTGAAGTACAGTTAATCAAGTTTTTCTCTTAGCTTGTGAAATGTCTGATTTCTTGTTGATGGCTTCTTTGGCTCTGCAGAATGTTTAATTTCATGTAGTTCTGTCAGTTGATTCTGAGAACTAGTTTTCATGCTCTGGAGGTCAAAAAGTTTTTGCCTATACTAATACGTTTTCTTTAAGCAGTTTCAACATTTGAAGTTCTAACTTAAGGTCTTTGATCTACCCTTGAGGAAATTTTTGCACAGAGTGAGGATAAAGCTAGATTTTATACTTCAGCAGATGGATATCCAATTTTGCTGTTATGATTTGTTGAATAGAGTTTCATTTATTTATTATATGACATTTCTTGTTGCTCTTTGTTTTTGGTCTTGATGATCTATTGTCTGTAGTGTTTACTTTCAGTGACTGGGTAGAAAAGTGTTAAATGTGTATAGGCACTTGCAGCCATATATGTTTTTAAATTCATTCCCTTTATTGTATGGGGTAGCATTTTACATCTTAGTCATAGTTTTGTTTTTAAATCATTTTGTCAGATATGAAGCTAGCAAATTCTGCTTCTTTTTTATTTTGTTTATGGAAATATCACTTCTAATTCTTTGACTTAGCTTCAAACGCCTTGGCCATTGTGCTAACTTCCTTGCAGACAGAAACGTTTGCATTCTGTTTTCTAACTTTTTGCTTAACTTACTTATATTTTTATTTATTTAAAACACTGTTTTTGAGGGAATGGGGCTCACATACCACAGTGTGGGTATGGAAGTCAGAGGACAACTTGTTGGAGTTGGCTCTCTTCCGTGATAAACTCTTGGTATCCACCTCAGTACATAAGCTTGTAAAGAAAAAAAGCCTTTACCTACCATGCCACCTTACTGTCCCTTGATTTTATTGTTCAATTATTCTACTCTTTTGTTTAGAAAAATCAACAAATCAGGACCATTTGTATGGACTTCTCTGCCTTTTTTAGGGTTTCCCCCTCCCTGAGAGCCATGGATGGAACACTGGAGTGTCTTCTCCTCTTCTATGTGCCAGTTTTCTCTTTCTCTTTGTTTTGTATCCATCCTATTGCCTCTTCTCTCTCTCTCTCTCTCTCTCTCTCTCTCTCTCTCTCTCTCTCTCTCTCTCTCTCTCTCTCTCTCTCTCCCTCTCTCTCTTACACAGTAAATACCTGGAGATCATCTTCCCTCTTATCCCAGAAGTCTATTTCTTACTTTCTGTAACATTGCACTAAGGTTTGAAGTGGGAATGTGCAAGGATTTCAGTTATCTCTTCCATAATTTACTTGTGTCAAAACAACATTTGTTGCTTTGTTTTTCTTTTACCCTCTATTTCTTTGAAAAAAATCCTTGCTAGATTGATAGTGACTACACAGAATCTTTAGACTGCTTTGGGTAGAATGAATGTTCAATAATAGTTACTGTTCCTCTCTGTAAATACATAAGATTCATCTGTGCTATTTAGTAAATTCAGAAATACTTTGTATTATTTGGTCTATGTACAACTTTCTCTTCTGTGACAAAACCTTTCACTGATTACGTTCTTTTTTATGCTATCACAACTTAAATGTATTGCATTATGTTTTCCAGATAGTATGTGTATAAAAAAAAGCTAGTGAAGTTTCTATGTTTATTATCTATTTTGTGATTTTACTGAAATCATTCCACAGTTTCCTGTTGTAAACTTTAGGAATTTCTATTCATATATTTCTGTCATCTAAAAACAGACGCAAATTATGCTTTCTCTTTTAACCTAAATGCATCTGCTTTGTTCTTTTTTCTAATTTGTCTGGTCAGGGCTTCATTCAGGAAGGAAGAAAGGGTAGGTCTCATGGGCTGAAAAGGTGGCTTATGATTAACGGAGTTGCCAACATGCCTGAAGACCTGAGTTTGATCTGCATAATAAACAAACAACAACAACAAAAAAATGACTCTCACAAGTTGTCCTCTGACTTCTGCATATTTACATTGGCATGTCCATCCACACATATATTCATAATAAATACATACAATTTAATGAAATATGAAAGAGTGGACACCATTGCATTTTTGATATAGAAAATGCTTTACACATTTTATAATTAAATATGACATTATTTGTGAGATATAACCCTTGTATACCTAGTTTGTTGCTTGGTTGCTTCTATCATAAAAAGCTATTGGACCTCATTATATGTTTTTCCATGTGTATTAAGGTAATAAGGAACGTGAGAAACAACTCAGTAGCTAAGAGTGCTTCTGGCTCTTCAAGAGGACCTGAGTTCTTTCTGTTTCAGAACCCGTGTCAGGCTGCTCACAACTGCCCGTTACTATAATTTCAGGAGCTCTGGTGGCTTCACTTGGACTTTGTGGGCTTATATATACTTATATACCCATGAAGATATAAAAGCATATAAGATGATCACATTGTCTTTCATTTTAATGGTGAAATAAATTGTGTTTGTTGTTCTGCCAAAGTTAAACTATCTAGGTACCACACGGGGAAAAAAATCACACTTGATCATAGTATGTGACTCTTCTAGTGTGACCTTCATTCATATCTGTTACTATTTTGTATGCATTTATGCACTTGCAAATCAGGTGAGTCTCTGTGTATGACTTATGTGTGTGAGTTCAGGTGCACATGTACCATTATTTGTGTATGAACGTCAAATGGCAATCCAGGTCCTTGGCCCTTGCCTTCCATCTTGTTAGAGACAGGGTCATTTTTGTTGTTGTTCGCTGTTGTAGACACAAGCTGGCCTGCAAATTTCTTTATATTTTCTTATCCTCATCTCTCATCCTTCTGTCAGGGTACTGGGATTATAGACATAAGCAAAAGCACCCAGCTATTGTGTGAGTTCCAAGGGTTAATTTGCTAAGCTGTCTCTCCAGCCCTTTGATGAAAAATTTGGCTCCCAGTTTATTGGTGTAAGTATTCTTATCATTTCTCTTATGTCAGTGTATACTGGTATTATTGTCACGGTAAGCATCCTTGTCCTGGTTCTGGGGCCCAGTGGGCCCTGGATCCAATGTGCCCATGTTCCAACTTGATGCTCATACAGACACACACACACACACACACACACACACACACACACACGCACGCACGCACGCACGCACGCACACGCACACGCACATGTACACACACACACACACAAACTCTCTTAGTGGAAACAGGCTGCAGGGGCACACCTTCTTTCAGCCATAACACCAACAGCCCAGGTAGCAATAGCCACATTGCCATCAATGAGTCCATATAGGCATATCTATATGAGTCAAAGTCACTGAATTCTCTGTGGAAACAGAAGCAGTTTACCATACCAAAGCAACTCACCTTTTGCTACCATTGGCAGATAAATGTCCTGTTCATTGGCACCCCTTGAATAACGATGAAAGAGACAGTTGTTGCCTGAGATGCACAGGCCCCACTGGAGATGCAAGAAAAGCAAATAGATTTGTTAGAATCAAAGTAATACAGCAGCTATCCAGTAATGGTGACCTGTAAGAAATGGAAGCCTAATAGGTCCAGGAAAAGGATTTCAGCACAGTTATTGTAATTAAGTAGTGGGAGATAGCACACTTTCCATTCCATCCTCAAAATAGACATTGGATATTAAGAGACAGGGAGTAGATTTCAAATTATAACTTTAAACTATAACTAGCCTTGTTATCTATAATTTGCAAAGTAGTTCTTAAAAATCCATGGTATTCATAATTTCTGACTTCTTCCCTTCCTAGATGTTGATACATTAGTTCTTTGTCTGATGCTGTGACATAATTTTCTTCCTGTCTTAGCTAGGAGAGGTCTGAGTTATTGAACTTAGAGGGAGAGCTTAAATTCCAGATGAATACAAAGAGTACAGGGGTTCTGAGTACCTGAACATTGACTACTGGCACTGAATAATTTAGAGGCAAATATGTTTGACACCATTAAGACACCAAAGCCTCAACTGACAGTAGTCAGTAATTCCACTTTTTGGAAGGTGACCAAAAGTCCTTTAGTTATGGCTTCTTTATTTTAATTTGACCAATTCATATTTTACCTTCATGATTTTCATAAAACTAATTTAATTTTATTACAAAGTATACTTTTGTCTAAAATTTTGTTTGTATTTCATATAAGATCATATTCATTTTAACATCTATAATTTTTTTTTCAAAAATGGCAACCTCTGCTGTGGGATGTTGTGTATGTGTGTTGCTCTGAATGGTTAGTAAATAAAATACTGATTGGCCAGTAGTCAGGCAGGAGGAAGTATAGGCAGGACAAGGAGGAGAAGAATTCTGGGAAGTGGAAGGCTGAGTCAGAGACACTGTCAGCCACCATCATGACAAGAAGCTTGTGAAGACGCCGGTAAGCCACAAGCCACGTGGCAAGGTATAGATTTATGGAAATGGATTAATTTAAGCTATAAGAACAGTTAGTAAGAAGCCTGACATGGCCATACAGTTTGTAAGCAATATAAGTCTCTGTGTTTACTTGGTTGGGTCTGAGCAGCTGTGGGACTGGCAGGGGACAAAGATTTGTCCTGACTGTGGGCCAGGCAGGAAAATTCTAGCTACAAACCTCAATCATTTTGTTACAACCTTTTTTGTTTCTCAAAGTTTAGCTTATAAATGGAGGCTTTTCCCATGCCTGGCCAATCCCAAGTACTGACCAGCTGCTTCCCTAATTACCATATATAGGCTGGTATTAATTATATATGCTTGGCTGGTAGCTCAGGCTTATTACTACCTAGCTCTTACACTTAATTATTCCGTGATTCTTATCTATGTTTAGCCACATGGCTTGGTACCTTTTCTGAGTATGGCATTCTCATCTTGCTTTCTTTGCATCTGGCTGGCAGCTCTTGACTCTGCCCTCCCTCTTCCCAGCATTCTTAGTTTGGTCGCCCCATCTATACTTCCTGCCTGGCTACTGGCCAGAGTTGTATTAACCCAAATCGAGTGACAAATCTTTACAGTGTACCAGAGGATTATTCCATAATATAACTGCAATTAAACAGTGTGATTAATAGGGAAGTATAGTTATAGGTTCATATTAATATGCAAGATATTATACAAATTTTACATATAACATGTGTTGATATATTGTGTACCTCAGTAAAACTTATCTGGGGATCAGAGAACAAAGTCAGTCACTAAATTAGACAGAAGCCAGACAGTGATGACACACACACTTAATCCTATCACTTGGGAGAAAGAGATCCGTCTGGATTACTGTGGGTTCGAGGCCACACTGGGAGCAGCGTTGGGCAGTGGGGCACACGCCTTTAATACCAGCACTTGAGGTCTCATGCCTTTGCTTGGGAAAGGCATGTGGTAGCACACACCTTTAATCCCTGAAGTAACATGACTGGGTTGAGAACGGTATATAAAGAGTGAGGAAAGAGTTCAACTGAGACCCTCAGGGGTGAGGACTCAGAGGTTTTCAGTCTGAGAATTCATGGAAACAGGATCAGCTGAGGAGTTGGCAAGGTGAGGTTGGTTGTGGCTTGTTCTGCTTCTCTGATCTTTCAGCTTTCACCCGAATATTTAGCTCTGTGGGTTTTTTGTTTTTGTTTTTGTTTTATTCTTATTAAGACCTTTTAAGATTCATGTTACAATAACACTTTTTGATTAAGGACTCACTCTGTGGTAGAAATGCAACTCATATCCCAGATCCTTATAAACAAGCTCAATCAGTCTCAATAACATCAAGACATTTAAAGCATCCCTGGTAAGTCAGTGTTGAGGGCACCTAAGGAAATTATATATATATATATATATATATATATATATATATATATATATATATATATATATACATATATACTCACCTGCTACAGGAAAGAGTTTTATTTGATTTGTAATGGTATTATACAGCTTGAGATAGTTTCCATGTATGCAGTTTCCTCTCATGAAAGTTTATTTTACAATCTTTTCATCTCAGTAAATGACAACTTTCTTTTATTTCCTTAGGTTACAATCCCTTAGATACAATGTCAATGGTTATTTTCCCCATTTTCTGACAATCCCCATGGACAGCCTTTGGCTATGCATTCATGGTACATTCATGCATAATTGTAGTTAGAGTTTTTCTGGTCCTGCCTGGCCCACAATCAGGGCAAATCTCTCTCGCCCACCAGTCCTGCAGTCACTCAGACCAAACCAAGCAAGCACACAGAGACTTATATTACTCATAAACTGTATGGCCATGGCAGGCTTCTTGTTATTTAGTTCTTCTATCTTAAATTAACCCATGTCTATAAATCTATACCTTGCCACATGGCTCGTGGCTTACCGGTATCTGACATGTTGCTTGTCATGGTGGTGGCTGGCAGCATCTCCTGACTCAGCCTTCCTGTTCCCAGAATTCTCTTCTCTGCTTATCCCGACCATACTTCCTGCCTGGCTACTGGCCAGTTAGTAGTTTATTTATACAGAGTGATATCCACAGAACTTCCCCTTTTATTTTTTTTCAAAAAGGAAGGTTTTACCTTTCACGTAGTAAAACTACATATAACAAAACAATTATCAAGCAAGAATTACAGTTACAATATTTAGTCTATTTATAATATCTAGTCTATTTGTATTTGGCAAAATTAAAGAAGATATCCTATCTTCCTTTTTTTGTGAGTCTAAGGTTTCATATCTAACTTATCTTTTATCATAACTAAGGAAAATTATAACTATCTTGTCTTCAACTACATTAAAGACCTCAGAAGGATATAATATTACCTGAGAAACGGAAAAAGGAAGTGCTGTGGGATGTCCTGTATGTTGTGAATAAATAAAACTCTTATTGACCAGTAGCCAGGAAGGAAGTATAGGATAGGTGGGACAAACAAAGAGAATTCTGGGAAGTGGAAGGCTGAGACAGAGATGCTGCCAGCTGCCATGATGAGAAGCAGATGTTAAGATACCAGCAAGCCATGAGCCATATGGCAACTTATAGATTAATAGAAATGGGTTGCTCTGCCTTCAGTTTTACTCGGTGATGACACCTGCTGATCTTTCTGTATGCTTACATTTTATGAGCTTCACTAATAATTTTATTGGTTCTGTGAGGTTTTCTTTAGTGTCCCTTAAGATGTCCCATTTTGATAAACTATCAGCAGTGAATTCTGTTTCTTGAAGTCATGGACTCTGAATGAAATAAAACATTGACCTTCTCTGTGGCAATACAAGGTCAATATCTCTGAATGAATGTTTTAGTGGAGTAAAGAAAAACACATCCTTACATGAAATTTCAGAAAGAAAAAAAATAGGTCACTGGAAATTGACACATCATTTCTGAATCCCAATCCTTAGCAACATTAAGACTGAATTGTGAACCCCCTTATTTCAATGATGAATTTTAAGTACCCAGAACCTAAGAATGTTATTTTGTTTACAAAAATAATATTTAAAGTGGTAATTAAGGTGAGATTTTTCAGAAGAGTAAATTTAGACACAGAAATACACTATGGAGTCATAGAGACATGAAGAAAGTTGACAGAGGGAGAAGCTACCTTAGAAATCTTCCTGACACCTTCAGCTCTGTCATTCAGGCTACAGAATTTATCCACCATACCATAAACTTTTCTAGTTGAAGTCTATTCCCATTAACTCTTCGATTATGCTAGTTCAATCTGCTAATGCAGAGAAAATAACATTGACAGGTGTTTACGTTCAAAGAAGTTCACGGGAAGGGAGAGAGACCAGGGGTAATAATAGAATATCTCTGGGCAGTTCAGATTCAGGAGTAGTAAGATGAAACCACGATTTTTCCTTAGTCAAGGAGACCTGCATTATAATGCATTTAAGTCCCCCCATCTCAGAAACTGAGGTGACTTTATACAGAATACAAAGTGAAAACTGCTAAGGATAGACAATTAAGAATGTTAGTGATATCTCTCCAGTACAAGGAAGCCCAACTCAGTGCCTCAAAGAGTTTATTTTTATTTTTGGAATTTCTTTATTCAAAATAAATAAACTAAATGGTATGTTATCAACAAATTACCCTGGAAATGCTATATTAACTTATAATTTAAAAATAACGTCATTGTGTAGCCTTATTGATATTGTATACATGCAATTCTAGGTGTTAATTTATAGTTCAGAGTATAATATCAATTGGTTATTTGAACATGTTGCAACCATGCATTTGTGTTGAAGTGGGGATCAGACTAATTCCATATGGTAGTATGTTTAAAAATAAGCACTTGGTAATCAAGAACTTATAAAATCTCCAGTTGTTAGTTGAGAAATTATAAAGACTGAAATTTTATACGTTCTTATTTTTTTAACATAAGTTGAGCCCTAAACTAAATTCATTCATAGACATTGAAAATCATATTGTTTTAAATAAAACAAAAAAAAACATTTTCACATAAAGTTTATTGATTATTCAAGCTGGTTGCTAGGCATAATGACTTGCTTTAGAAAGCACTTACAAAAACTGGCATCCATGTTAGCTAAAATAAACAAACCAAAGTTTTCTTCTCTTGACCTTAGGAGCTCATCCTTCTGGAATATGTCTTCGCATCTTGTCGAAATGTTTACCTTCCTAATCACCTCCTGGTGTTTTAGTGAAGTTCCCTTTTGCTGGTCTAAAGAGTTCTTCTGGCCCTTGGTATTTGCACACAGAATCTAAATATTTGTGAGAGTACTTGCCCCTGCTCTTTCCTCCTCAGTTAGCAAAGGCAAACATCAGTCAGTCTCAGACTGCCACCAGCATGGAGGGAAGAGTGGTTAGACTCCTGACAACATCTGTACTTCAGCAAGGATCACTGTTTTTTCCCTCAGTCATCAGTCATTGACAGGCACTCATGTCCAATAGGTACCCTATTTCCTCTGTGAATTTTAGGAGTTTAACTCAATGTTCAGAAGCAGATGTCAGTAAACACAGGTGATCCCACATGCTGTGCTCCTGCCCCCCACGTGTAAGGTGTATTTCTAAATGCAGCAGCAGCCTGATCAGAAGTTAAGGATACCACCCTAGATGGAGGAGAGATGGAGAAAAGGATACTGATGATGCCAGAAATTCTGAAACTCTTAGTCTTTTTCTCTGATTTAGAAAAATGAGACATCCCTAGCAAACAATAAACTGAACATATGAAAATGCACAATGTGAAATGTGTTTTGATGTATAAACTATTGGAACCATTGCCCCATTTAAGACTGTGATCCACAATCTCAAAGAAATTTTCTTAGGTTGTGGGTTAAAATTTCAGTCTTACTGTCTTTCCCAAAAATAGCTGCTGCTGCTGCTGCTGCTGC
Source organism: Peromyscus leucopus (assembly GCF_004664715.2). Taxonomy (NCBI): domain Eukaryota; kingdom Metazoa; phylum Chordata; class Mammalia; order Rodentia; family Cricetidae; genus Peromyscus; species Peromyscus leucopus. The sequence continues at coordinate 77,120,400 of NC_051084.1, read as the reverse complement.
TGCTCCTCCTCCTCCTTTCATGAAATGCTGGTCTGGTCAACTGCTAGAGATTATTTTGAAACTTCTAGAAAATTCAATACTGAAATTAGACTACATGGGCTTTTTTTATGAGGAAAGATGAGAAGTCCATTGTATTTCATGTAGATAAAATCCTTTGAGATCCATCCATTCTGTTAGATGTGTTAGTTCCTTCTTTTTCTTTGCAGTCACAACATTCTAATACCATATTGATATATTCCAGAGAGCTATTCCAATATATGCAATGACATGCAGAGTTTAAGTCAACATTATATGAATACAAGCAATTGGACATTGATATCTATGTAGATAGCAGTTACACCATCTTTGAATGACAAACCTATGGCTTTATTCTACATCCTATTTACTAGATGTCTACTAGAAATTAAAAGTTTTAATTTTTGAAGAGTTTAAATGCATCATTTTTTGAAAAAAAAAATATACCAAAAATTTACACAATCCAAGGTCACAGATGCTTTTCTTCTAGATGATTTATTGCTATAATTGAAGCCATCATCCACTTTGAGTTGCAAAAGTTGCTTTTTGCCCTGTAACTTTATTTTGTCATATAAACATATGCAGTAATATAACATATAGTTAATCATTCAAGCATCATTCATTCATCCATTCACTTTTTGGCAGGGTCCCATGTATGCTAGGCTGCTATAGCCCACCCTATGTATCCAAGCATGGGTTAGATTTTTCATCTTCTTGTTGTCACCTGCTGAGATTACAGGCATGCACTCTAATGAGTTCTTTATGTGGTCTGGTACTGAACCCAAGGCTTCACACATGCTGTGTACACATTCTACCTACTGACCTGTAGCCCCAGCCCACACACTTATGATTGAATTTAAGTGTATCATTTGCCCACTTTGCATCTTTGTTGAAAAATCAGTTCATGTACATGTAGGTCTATATTTAAACAGCCTATTTCTTTCTACTGATCTAGGTAATTATGCCATTAACCCATAACTACACTGTCTAGATCATTATCATTTCATAATAAGTTTAAAGATTAGTCTGCTTTTGTTCTCCAATACAATTTTTACTCAGTTATCTGACCTACTCTACAAACTTTTTATTTCTACACATTTTAAAGTGAGCTCAACAAGTTTTTATGAAAGAACTGCCAGGAGTTTCATTTAATATACATTGAATTTCTATATCAATTTGATTCTCATATTTTATCTGCTTTTTCTTTCTCTCAAACTTTGCTAGAAGCAGAAAATGTACCTTTGCTAGGAATATTGTACTTTGATGAAGTCTTTGAAAATGAGGTCATTGAGGAAGATTAAGCCTTGAATCACCTGGTAACTTTGATTCTGACAGCAGAAGGGGCAAAATGTAAGAGAGAAAAATAGAGGTGAAAATTTGTATCTATAGGCAGAAAAAAAGACATTAGATGATTACTTGTTATTCTGATAATTTGTTGAGTTCTTATTTTAATGGCAATAATTTATTAACAGTAATAATATTATATTCAGAGTTTAAGTCTCCTGGCCTTATTACTTGAAACTATTTGCTAGTGTGCATATAATTATAATCAGAATTTTATTTTTTCAGCTGTAACACAAGACATCAATGCAGTCTAAAGCAAAGGATTTTGTGTAAATAATGTTATAAAATACCTAGACTGTGTTAATTATATGAAAAAGCTGCTTCTAACAATGGAGGTATTAGAGATTCTGATGATTTTCTTTTTGTCAGACTACATGGATGATGGGACAGAGACCCAGCATCAACACTGCAGTGAATGTTGCCTTTCAGAGCCAAGGCTGGGCAGAAGGAAGGTGTGGTGCACAGTTATGCGCATACTATTCCCTGGGTTTGTTGCAAGACTTAGTAATTTCTCTAAATTTTTTTTGTAGTTATTAATATTGACTGTCATCTTGGGATGTAGGATCAAGTAGGGGAATCACCTGTAGGCATGCTTGTGAGGAATAATCTAGATTAGATTCATTTAAGTGGGGAGACTTGCTTTGCATGAGGTGGCAGCATCATTTTGTGGGCTGGGATACAAGACTGAATTTTTTAAAAAAAAAATGTGAACTGAGCCCAAGGGTTCATCTCCCTATGTATCTTGACTGCTGATGCAATGTGGCCAGCTGCCTCCCCAAGGTTATGCTACTATGACGTCCCTGTCATGATAGAAAGCACGATGGTCTGATGAGGCAAAATTATCCCTTCCAGATGTTGCTTTTATTGTGTATTTTGTTACAACGATGATGTCAATAGTTAAGACACTCCTTTTCCTATACTTTGCCAGGCAAACCAGGCTGTTGTTAATATTTTCTCCTTCATAAGATTGCAGGTACTTTGATATGTTGTGCTATGGTTCACTTTGTGTAAGTGTTTATTCTTGGAGTCTAGTGAGGTGCTTGAATCTGTAGTTTCTACCTACCTAATCATCAGTCTACCAATCTCTTAGCTACCATGTATCTTCTATATACCATCTACTATCTCTATTCATCTTTCTTCTATCTAATCTTTCTCATTTGTTTAGATTTGTCTTTTTTCTGCTTATTTTTAATTTTACAAACTTTATTATAAAACATCTATGCATTTCAAGAAAGAAAATCACATGTCAAAATTATCCAGACCCTGTCTATACATTTCAGTGGACTTCTATAAAGTTAGAATAGAATCTTTGTAGTCTTGCATTGGATTTACATTTCATTATGGAATATATTTTTATGTACTTTTAGATTGCTAAAAACAAAAATTCTATGACAGTTAAAACTAGATTTATATCATCTTTCATAACTTGTATTTATACATTTGTTCTGTCCTGCTCATCCCCTAATATGTATATCCCTACTTGTTCTTTATTCTTTGTGTTAGAATATAGCAGCATGTACGTTTATTTGTATATAAACATATATTACAACATAGAAGGGAGAACATGCAGTTTACCTCTAAGATTGTATGATCTCTCTTAATATTGTACATTCTAAATGTATCCATTTTCTTCCAAAGCTTTTGATTACACTTTTCTTCCACTCCAAATAGTATTCAGATTTTCATTATCCATTCATATGCTGGCAGACAACTAGGTTAATTCCAATTCTTTCCTATCATGAATAAATCAGTGATAAACATGGGGGTGTAAATATTTCTATGGTAGTTTATACAATTCTATGGATGTAAAATTTTAATCATTTCCTTTAATCCTTCAATTATTTGTATTTTTATTTCAAAAATTAGTGTTTTCAGTGTGATTAAGAATATGCTTTTCTGTTCACATTGTAGTTTTCTTGTTTAGATTAATTAGTGCTTGGTGGTTTTTCCTGACAGTTTGTTTGTGTTTTCGCCTTTGTCCTCTGTTAACTTGGTGCTTCACTCCTTTAGTGCCTTTAAACAAAACAATGTGATGGCAAAACATGTTTTCCTCCTTTCTTATTCTGCCTTTTGCATTGTTTCTTCTTCCTTCTATAGCAAGTACCATGCTCCTTGACATTGGTTAAGTTTGCCTTCTTATTTGCATACACATTTCATTTGTTTGGTTGAAAATTTTTGATTCTGGTAATCCTATGAGTAATTTTTAAATTAATTTTGCAAAATACTAATTTTCCTTTGGATATGTTTGTCACTTTCAGTTGCTGAAGTGTTAGGAACAGCTCACTGCAATTCCAACATGTGGCTCTCTCTACTCTTGTGACACAGCTTCTTGGATCTCTTCTTTCAGACTTTCTGACCTTCTGGGCTTTATCTTTGTGGCCTACTCTTCTTTGGGGCACTTTCTTGTTAGCCTGTCCACCAGGGATCTCTATAGTCCCACCTCAGTCTCCAAAACTGGAAACCTAGTGGTCCACCCTTCTTTCTCCCCTTTATCTGCTTCACAAGAAGCTTTCTAGGGATAAAGTTGTGTCCACCTGAGGGTTTAGTATTTCTTATGTATTAAGGACCAATATCTATGTCAGATGTCTATATTGTTTTTCATTACTTTAACTTTTTCTTTCTTTTTAGTTTTGGCATTGAGATTTAAGTCAAGACTATAATTTGTAGAGGCAAATTATTCTGCCATTCAGCCACACTGTCAGTCTCCAGTCTCCTAGTTTCTTGATAATAATAGATTTACACACACACACACACACACACACACACACACACACACACACACACACACACACACACATTCCTAAGTGGGAAAATACATCTTGGCCAAGAGCAGAAATCTTCTCTATTACTGTCTTTCTACAGATACATAGATACACAGATACACTCTGTGTCTCAAAATCACTGAAACACTCTGAAACTGATTTGATTGTACTTTTATGATCCACACATCTGTATTCAGGGATTACTTAGCAATAGAAAGCAAATTCACAACTTTTAATTTTAAATTCATTAAACATATTTTCCAATCACTAGGGTGCAACCAATATTGAGTAGCAAAAACTTCTTTCCACAGACCTTCTGGGGCCACTATGTTCTCAATGTTCATATCACGTTTGTCATGATATTTATTGTAATCTTTTAATGGTTGATTCGTCTTATTCCTGGCACTCTGATATTCTTGATCTTGCCCTCATCCTCCCTCCCTCCCTTCTTCCCTCCTTTCCACTTCTCTCAGTCGCCTGTCTTTTGAAACCTCTTCTTTTTTTTTCCTAGAAAAAATGAAACAGTATTGAACATTGAAGCTCCATGGAAAACATTTCTTCCCAGGTATGTGGGTTTAATTGGGCAAGGGTCATATCTAGCACTCCATCAAAGGAGTTTTAAACAAGGCTGAAATACACCACAGATATATTCCTGATGGGTCTGACTGGTGCCCAGACCTCACCTCTCCAAGGTCCCTCTTATATTCTTCTCCCCATATGGTTCTTCTTCACACATTTTCACAGATTGACCCAGAAGCCTCTGTCGTCACTTGGAAATGTTATGAAAAGTACTTTGGGATGAGCTGGTCAAAGGTATAGCTCACCAACCTCTCCTAAAAAACATTCCATGAGTATTGGCATGGATGCTTCCCTGTTCACACTTGAAACAATGAGATCTGGAACATCTGCATCTCCCTTCTTAGCAGACAGCCACCAAGGAAACATAAAGTGTTTTTGCTTGTGTGTTCATTGAAAAGATATGGTTACTTCCTTAAGTCATGGGGCATAAAACAGCAGACAAGCAACATGTGTCTGTAATTCTATAGTATTTGTGCTGTCATATCTAAATACTAAGAAAAGACTTTTATTCTCATGTGTTTGTTCCAATCACAGGATGGAATATAATAAAATTTGAGAAACTCATTCATCATACGTGGGGAGAGTTCAGAGACTTGCTAGTCATTTTCCCTCACCTAAACATTGTGATTTAAAACATCTTACTTTTTTTGTGTGGTACACATCAAATATGCTGAAAGTCAAACAGGTATTATCAAGTGGAATGACATAAGTATGATATTTTTAATAATTTCAATTAGAATGGGAAACTTGTTGCATTCTTGTTTAAAGACTATTAGAAAAAGGAAAGCAATGGTTCTAAAGGAGAAAGAAAAGGTTTCTAAGGAGAAAGCAAACATATCTAAACAACCAAGAGCAAGGGAGAAGAGTGCACTTAGGTAAATGGACATTAACTCTTTGGTTGCTAAGTACTGCAGTCCACTGTAAGAGGACAGAAAAAGGCCCATGGGTCCACACAAGGAATTTACTCCAGAGGAATGAGCTCACCTTAAGGTTTTCCTGAACCTTGTTGCCTCTTCTCTGTCTGTTCTGCAGATACCTGTGATAATTTTCCTATCTTACCAACAACACTACCTATTCTCTGTTCTTCACTCTCCTTCCTCTCTAGGTAAGTTTATATAGACTTTGGCAAAAAGCCAAGATTTTTTTTGTAATCCCTGTGATAAGCAAACAATTAAAGAAAAAAAAAAAAGAAGCAAACAGTCTTCATCTGTGAATATACTTTGGGGAGTTTGAGTGAGGTCTCAACATATTTTCATGAATCCTCTACAGATTCAACTTTGTTTTTTTGCTGAGAGGTGTCCTGGTGTTTCAATATTTGTGCTTAATTACCTAAACAGATGGTGCTGAGACACACCAACACTCATTATGATACTGTAAAAATGTATATCACTTGTGTTTTTGTTTTTTTTTCCTTACACTGGAGTTCTGTTCTTGTGTGACTCCATTCTTTCCAGCTAAGCCCGGTAAGACGATATTTTCATAGAACAAATATTTAAGGAATGCATATCAGGAGCTACACAGACCTTAACTTTGTGGGCAACCATGTCTTGTTAGTCTCTTGATATGTAGAATAGATGGTATACCTGGGGACATGTCATATTTAAACCCCTGTGAAACATTTGTGCTGGCTAGCACAGCCATAAAGAATGAAGGTAATCATTTTTATGTGCATTGTAAAATAATTTAAGGTTCAAATGAGAATATTTATTGTACAGAAATAAAGTATTCTCATAATTCTTTAACTCACCAACATTTCATATATCATCAAATATTCGTAGCAGAAATTTATATTAAACTCAAAATTAGAAGTGCATGTGTGTTTGTGACTTTTCCATGCAAAAATTGTGTCACACATTTGCCACTTAGATGTGTAATTAAGAAAGCCTTTTACCTTGTTGTCTGGACAACTATAGAAACAGAGAGTTGTCTTATGGCAAAGAGTCTGCTTTTGAAACTGACAATCACCCTTTCTTAACTCTGGATCAGGCCTTCCACAGTCTTGTGGCCATCTTAATTATCTCCTTACTCTGTGCTGGTTAAACTATGGACTGAGAATGCAAAGACATCACACGCTGTCACCAGCTAGAGAAGTATTGGGAAAAAAAGGAAGAGCAAATCTTGAAAACTTGATCTCTGATGCTCGTTACCATTCCTGTGGCGTTTTCTTGTTTCGGTTCCTCTGGGGAAAAGGGGACGTTCATGTCAGGAGCTTGTGATTTCTGTCCCTTTTGTGTGGCATCCTGTCATGCCATCCGTTTCCAGCCTTCTGCTTTGCCCACAACCCCCACTCCATCCATCTTCCAAGTTACCCCGTGGTTAAGATGTCAGACGTGTTTGTAGGATGACACAGACCAAAAAATGGCACCAGGAAGGAAGTCCATGGACAGGCCAAATATATATTGTGCATATGTTTAAAGTCAGCTGGATAAAGATGACATTTTTTATCATGAGGAAAAAGGATGAATTATTTAACATACTGAGCTGGGCCAATTGGCTATCCATGTGGAAAAGGAAGACAAACTAAATCCCTACCTCACAGCATGTAGACTAATAAAATCCAGATGAATTAAACATTCAGATGTCAAGAATGGGAACCAAGAATCAGTGAAGTGAACTGTGGGTGGATACATGCTGCTGGCATGAGAGGGAAGGCAAAGACTGCAGGGATGTGTGATAAACTGACTTCATCATATGGATTTTCTGATACTCATAAAGTATAGCTGCTATTGGCAAATGCTTTGAAGCTTGTAACATACGATGCTGACATTCATTCATAAATAGCTCTTAATATGAAAAACAAATACAACACTAGAAAAGTATGTAGTATGCATACTTGTTATTAACCATTGAAAGTAAGTAAGAAAAATTCAGGGGAAGAATAACAGACAAATAACCAAAAAAAAAAAAAAAAAGCTAAATAATGAGT